>NW_026916993.1:0-50000 GCF_035046485.1 Aedes albopictus
AAGAATGCGATTTCACCCCTAAACCTCGACGCAGATCTATGTGCGAATGTTCGACAGATCAAGGATCAAGTGCAATCTCTACTCACTAAGAGGGTGTCTTTGGAGTCCGGGCCTCAAACGTTCAGTATCAATACGACTCGTGTTGACCTGGAGCTAAAAGTAAAGGACGACCGCTTCGCGGCGGTCCCAAAAGCCCAGTGAGGAGAAAGTGAAGAAGAAGAACGAGTAGTGCAGTGGAAGAAGAAGGAAGAAGCTCCGCATATCCCGTGCGGGAGCCGGCAAGCCGCCGAACAGACCTGCCACCGTCGCCGGTATCATCGAAGGGCCCCAACGAGTGTCATCGAGCGTCGACCAAGGACGTAGCAAGGGAGGAGATTAAGGTCAGAAGTAGATTAATAGAGTTTTAAATTGAAATATTTCTTCCTTTTTTCCCATTATCACCCATCCGAAATCCAAAGTTTATTGGAAGTACCCTGCTCCGAGCCGCCCTGCCGGGCAAGTGCAGGTAAACGCAAGAAAGGAATTCTTACAATAACTTACAACAGAAATAACATTTCATAGTGGAAAAATAAAAGTTGTTCATATCATTATTTGATAGATAGAATACCTTCCGTACCAGTTGAAAGTTATTTCTCCTAGTAACTTTCAACTTTGTGAGCGGGGGGTAATGTGACGATCCGACTTACTTACATCCATCACGAGTCGTCACAATTGTCCCTTACGTAACACTTCTTTGCATATATTTTTCGAGTCACTCCAAGAGTAACGGTTTGTGCTTATAGATACAGGATCCAATAAGTATTATGTCAGCAAAGAAATTATGAGTTGGCTAAGTCAGTTTTCGTACCTAATGACAAGACGCACAAATTACGAATTCAAAAAACACTGAGCATTCACCGACATCACTCGAATCGTGTTACAGATCCTCGAACAAAACAGAATCATCAAAAATCTCGCCTTAAACAAATGATGGGTGGCGTCTTTTGGGTACCGGAAAAGTATGGAAGGCCGATTAGTCCCAGTATGATGCAAAATTATTACGACGGGAGGAAGGAAGGCAAAAAATGCCGATAAAGCAAAACAACAAAAAAATAATAAAAATAAGTCAACGAGTCAGTCCAACAGAATCCGGAATAGTAACGCTAAAAAACGCCAAAGCGATACATACTCCATTAATATCAACAACAACAGCAACAATAGTGTTCCAACTGGAACACTTTTTGTCGACCGGAGATGCAGTCTTCCAACAATAAAAATAACAACCAGCAATGCAAACTCCAGAGTTGTTGGCCATTATATGGGCAACGAAACACTTTCGTCCGTATATTTTATGGAATCACGTTCGAAATTCGAACGGATCAAAAACCCCTTGTTTGGCTCCGACAGAAAAACGATTCAGATAGGAGACCTCTCCATTGGAAGTTAGCTCTGGAAGAACTAGAGTTCGACATTAAATATAAGAAACCTTGTTTAGAAATTACCACAGAATAATTATCAAAAAAAAGTAAATTTTGGCCCTGCAGCCCAGATTAATATTTTCAAAGAATATGCGACTACGAAATGCACTACTATTGTAGCGAAGGAATCCTTACTCGAGCAATACCTGTTGTAGACCAAATTAGCCATTATAAGTTTCACCTAACATGTTCTAGCTGCCTCAGCAGGAACGTGTCTTCCATAGAATTCAAATCACTCAATGCTAGATTTGTGAACCAGTAATAGGACCGATTCCCACGATAAACTCAGTAATCCAACTCGAGCTCATATAAACTTGCCTACACAGCATGTTCCCATGCATGCATTTCTCATGTCTGCAATAACCGACCCAAACACATGTATGTCATTGTCGCGCCTTCTCCAAACTAAGTTTAGTGAAATAAATTAATTCCAGTTTTAACCTCAACCGCGTTTAAACCGTCCTTGTAAGCCGAAAAGCCCCAGCCATAACATGGCGACCGTGACAGATGGGCCTCGCGAGTGCATAGAAGGTAAAATATTTAAAAAGTGCAAAGTCAAGCTGCAGACTAAAGTGGATGTTAATTGGAAAAGTAAAATAAAAATAGTGTGCACATTCGAATTGAAATGGGGAAGTCTAACTCAAAAACTATTTCAAACACGGGCGACCCCCAAGTAGTGGGATAGTCCACTCTCAAAGCAAATTCTACTCCGATGGTAGTCACAAATGCGGCAAAGCCCTGTGGGAATCCCTTGAACAGTAGCAAAATCAACCGGGACCGATGAGTGCCGAACTGTTTCACATTGTAGCACCAGCCGTCGTTCCTTAGCCAGGGATCTTTCAGACCACGGCGAGTCAGCGCCCGTTCAACTTCCACAAACTGCGGGGCATCAATCACTGCTCACTGCACTGTTTTTGTAAGTTTTCGTTATTAAAATCATTTCTTCTCTATGCTTACAATCACCCACAATCTTACAGGGGAAATTGGCGTCAAAACAACCGCTACTCTCAGAGCAGAGGTAGTTGGAATAGGAGAGGTTTTTTTTGCACCTAATATGTTTGTGACACATGGAAACGGTTTTAGCAATCAGATTCAACCTACACAACAGCAAATGCAACAACAGCAAGCTCAATCTCAACAGACCAATCTCCCGGTAAATACGCATAATTTTTTAGGAGTACAACAAGGGCAGCATATTATTCAATGAATGTGACTGCTACGAATTTTGTGTATTTAAGAGCTGATGTGTCAGACACACCTATAACATTTATGGTAGACAGTGGCTCTGATATTTCGGTTGTTAAATGTAACAAATTGAAACTTAATCAACAATTTTACCCCACAGAGACTTGTAGTATTACAGGTATTGGAACTGGTGCAGTTAATTCGATAGGCTGCATTTATTCCAATATTAATGCGAACGATAAAAACCTTCCGCAGAAATTCCATATTGTAAATAATGACTTCCCTATTCCTACAGAAGGAATACTGGGAAGAGATTTCTTAGCAGCTGATAAATGTAAAATAGACTACGATAGTTGGTTATTACATGTAAATATCAATAATGAAATTATAAACGTTCCAATTACCACTAAAATCATTCGATGCCATATTAGGCCATGACACATTAAACGAGCTAGGAGCAGTCCTAGATCTCGCCAATAGAACTCTAACTGTAAAAAATGAAGTGTTACCTCTATACCAACAACCGGTACAGGAAGTCAATCAAATTTATGTTAGAGATAATCATTAAATAAATAAGGAAAAGCAAAGATTAAATGATACACTAATTTGTTCCAACCCACTGAAGAGAAGTTACCTTTTACTACTAGAGTACAAGCTGATATCCGAACGAATGATGAAACACCTATATACAGCGAAACATACCCTTATCCACAAGCACTAAGAACAGAAATCACAAAGCAACTGGATAAACTTCTTAAAGATGAGATTATAAGACCATTTAGATCTCCATACAATTCACCAGTATGGATTGTTCCGAAAAAAAAACTGACGCCTCTAACGAAAACAAATTACAGAATGATAATCGATTATAGAAAACTCAATGCAAAAACTATCAACGATCGTTATCCTACACCCGATACTTCAACAGTTTTGGCAAACTTAGGAAACAATAAATATTTTACAACACTTGATTTAGCATCTGGTTTTCATCAAATTCCGATGAAAAAAGCAGATATTGAAAAAAAAAACGCATTTCCCGTAAACAATGGAAAAATACGAATTTATGCGCATGCCTTTTGGTTTGAAAAATGCTCCAGCTATTTTTCAAAGATTAATGGACGATATACTTGGACCATACATTGGAAAAATATGCCATGTATATAGTGACGATTTTTTTGGAAAAACTTTGGAAGAACATTTAGAAAACTTAGAGACAATCTTTAAAGTCCTAAGACAAGCAAACTTCAGAATTCAACCAGATAAATCAGAATTCTTGAGAAACGAAGTTGAGTTTTTAGGATTCATCATTTCAGAAAACGGAATAAAACCTAACATGAAGAAAGTTGAATGTATTAACAAATACCCCGAACCACAGAATCTTAGGGAGCTGAGAGTATTCTTAGGTTTATCTGGATATTATCGACATTTTGTTGAGGATTATGCTAAAATTGCAAAACCTTTAACAAAAGTCTTAAGAGGGGAAGATGGCCATCGTCAAATTTCAAAAAATCAATAAAAAAAACTTTTCTATTAAACCGTCTACATTAGGAAAGTAAGCTTTTCGTACCTTAAAAGAAGACGTACTTGCATACCCTAATTACGATAATCCTTTTATAATAACCACAGACGCATCATAGCCATAGGAGCAGTGCTATCTCAACGATTCCCTGATGGAGAACGACCAATAACCTTTATTTCCAGAACATTATCAAAGACAGAGGAAAACTACGCTACAAACGAGACGGCACTACAGAATCTACGCAACTTCATATACGGAGCAAGATTGGAAATCTACACGGATCACTTACCACTAACATTCACCATTTCTCCTAAAAACACAAATGCGAAACTAAAACGATGAGTTGTTGCAGAAGCACTATCTCGAATCAAAATCTATACTACATCACCTAAGCACTAAAAACCAAAACACATCCCCAATCGAAACCGAAATTAACCACATACTCACCATACCACCAGAAATCAATTCACTAACACCAACTCTGAATTCAGCTGAAGATGATGACACATCTTTCATACCTTCTACCGAAGCACCTATTAACGTTTTCCGAAATCAACTAATATTCCAAATTAGTAACGAATCCAGCTATGAACATAAATGTACCCTTTGAAAAGTTTCATAGACATATAATTTCAGAAAAAGAATTTACTATGGAATTTCTCAAGGACAAATTAACAAGATTCCTATCACCTAATTTCCTAAATGGAATAATGTGGGACGGACCTAACATAGGGCAAACTCAAGAAATCTCTAAAAACCACTTTAACCCACGTATAACAAAAGCTAGATATTCCCAAATAAGAGTAGAAGATTTATGAGGAACGACAATTGGAAGAAGTAAAAAATATTAACAATTTCGCTCATAGAAATGCAGGAGAATATTCACTACAATTCATCAAGAAATTTTATTTCCCTTCAAACTTCCAAAAATTGTGTACGAACTTGTGAAGTGTGCAAATTAGAAAAGTACGATTGAAAACTCCGAAATATCTTGGCGAAATCGTTCACATAGACATCTTTGCATACAGTCAAACAAGCGTATTCATTACATCGCTTTGTACATTCTCCAAATACTTGAAAGTAATTCCAATTAAAACAAAATCTATAGCAGATATTCAAGCTACACTATTACAACTACTATATGATTGGAACGTACCCGCAACCATTGTAATAGACAATGAGAGCTCATTTGTTTCTAACGTCATTGAACAACAGATAAGAAATCTAGGAATTCAGATCTTAAAAACACCAGTTAACAGATCAAAAACTAATGGTCAAACAGAGCGATGTCACTCAACTATCCGAGAGATGGCTAGATATGAGAAATCATTGAATCCCGATATGACTACTCATACTCTAATTCAAAGAGCAGTTTATAAATATAACAACACTATCCACTCATTTACTAAACAAACTCCGAAACATAGTTATATAGGAAATAATAACGATATACCTTTACAAGAAAGGAATATAGAAAGACAAAACACAAATGAAAAGATTATAAAAATATATAAAAACAAGGAAGAAAAGAAATGTACCAAAAACATCAGATATGTGAACCTGACACATACGAAAAAATTAAAACCATAAACAAACGCGAAAGTATATACAGTTATGGACATCCCTAAGCTCTACCCACGATCTACGGTCTCTACCATCGTGGACTAGATGCTGACCAGGCACTTGGCAAACCGCCATGAACACCAACACTTGGCGACAACGAACATCAACCCTTGGCGACAACGAACTTTGGACGACGAGCATACAGTTGCTGACAACGCAGTCAGCAATCCACCATGAGGACCGACCGTTGGCAACATCGAAGCCCCGAGCGACGCGTGTCAATGCCCCTGGAACGGCAACGGTCACCAATACTTCGATCGACGCAATCCAGGCCAACATCATCCGATGGCCTTTCGATTCTGATGCCAGCAAGATTCTCATCGAGCCCCACCGGAGGACGCAGGTGCGCCCTCAGCCCAGGTGGTCGAGGCCAGTCAGTCAGTAGGAAACCTTGAGTGCGAGCAGTTAGAAGTTCTAAGTGAAGTCTGATAGAAAAGTGTGGCCTTCAGCCGTAGGGAAGACTTATGTAGCAAGTGAAAAGTGAATGATTAATAAAATTCGGGACTTAGTGTTCATAAATGAAGAAAAAGATTCCTTTTTAAAAAGTCAGATGTGAAGTCCCGCATATTTGTATACAAACCTATCAAAAAGAAAACCACAGCACTTACATAATAGGTTCACACAATAGAAAAGTTCATAAAGTAAATTTACGGAAACAACCTCCACGAGATGATTAACTTCAATTATTTCCATTTCAGACTCGCCCTCTGCGTGGCTACAGCCCACGCACTAATACACGTACACGATTTGACAAACAACCCCTTGACAATCATACCTCTTGGAAAAGCAAAAGTAAAAATAGGATTTGTACGAGTAATACATCCAATCGATCTAATCCAGATATCAAACAAAATAGAAGAAATCAACCGCGAAGTTCAGAAAAGTTCAACATTATATCCCTTATGCGAATTACTCCTAGTTATTAAGAGTTACAATTTGTACGAAACTTTCTTAAAACTCCAACCAATCTGAAGACAACAAAAGAGATGGAACAGCATTGGAACCGCTTGGGAATGGATTGCTGGCAGCCCAGATGCAGAAGACTTACGAATTATCAACAATACGCTTAACTCGCTGATTACCCAAAGCAACAAACAAATACTCATCAACCACGACATAAGTCCCCGCATTCAAGAAGTAACGCAAATCATCAACGAAGTGCTAAACCTAGAAGCACAACGACTCCTCAACCACTCAAAGGAATTGAACCAATTTATGCTGTTATCAAACATTGATTCACTCCAGAACCAAGTAGAAACACTAGAAGAAGCGATACTAACGGCAAAACATGGAATACCCAGCAGCAAAATATTAACCATGAGACTTCAACATCGCATCATTCGAAGAACTACTATCAAAATCTATCGCACAAGTAGCTTTGAATAGTACGCACATCGCATACATCCTGAAAGTACCAAAATTTTCAAACGAAGAATACGACTGCGATTATTTTGATTCCATCATCAGAAACGACCGATGAATTTTATTAACACAGAATTACAAAATCAAAAACGACAGCCACATTTTCGAAATTAAAAACTCCTGTAAGGAAGAAGATACGTATTTTACATGTGAACCAACTCAAATGGAACCTTCAAACATACGCATAACCCAGCTAATAAACGGACAACATTCTAATTGTAAGTTCGAAAAAGTGTACATAAACGGAATCATTAAGAGAATCGATGAAGCCACTATATTGGTAAATAACGCAAATACAGAACTACCATCTAATTGCACCAATACAAGCCAACTGTTGAACGGGTCCTATTTAATCCAATTTGAACAATGCAATCTACGACTTAACGGAGAATTGTGCGCTAACGCTGAACTGAAACTTCCAGTGAGACCTTACTATCCTACTACAGGCCTTCAGGTTATAAAAGATTCAATAGGTACTGGACATACCACCAACGGAATATCTGAAACATTTAACTCTACAACACAGAGACAAGATGCAGCTTATATCACTCCAAAACAAATCTCTGACGTGGAAAATCCACCTATTTGGATCACTTGGACTAACGACTATTTTCCTTATAATCGGAGCTGTAAATTCACATGGGGTTTATTGAACAAATCTATTAAAGCATCAAAATGCTTAGAAATTGCGAAAAGCAAGAGCAAGGGTTTGAATGATTTTATAAAAGATTTTTTTCCCATTAAAAAGAACTCGGGATTTTATTACTGCAATTGGTGGTATGGACTCTGATGATAGGATTAGAGTCGATACGGATTTGGATAGAATTCGATAAAAATGAAAAACCGTTAAAGGTAAACCTTAATCATCAAACAGCGACTATTGACGCAATGTACAAATTCGTTGATTATTCCATGTTACATGTTGATGACAAATTGAAAGGTATAGTAGATAACTTCAACACACTAGGGAAAATGGTTCAAGAGGATTTGAACTTTACAACCAATATGAAGAATATTCTTCAACTAGAATCTGAAGCGATTGAGATAGGTTTCAGGATTCAATCCTTATTCAATGAGTAAACAGCAAAATTTCATACTACAATTAATACTGAACAAAGGGAATACTATGCCTTGGATAATCCAGCTTCTAGAACCAGCGACTTTACAGAAAAAAAATGGAGGAGGCTGAGAACAAAATTGAAGAGGGATTAGAATTCCCGAGAAGACCAAATGGTGGTATTCTATCAGGGTTTTTCAAACAAACGGATGTTTCCTTTAAAACGGAAAATAATCTGATGTTGACAGTAGACATAAAGATACCATTGGTATCAAAAAGAAAATTTATCGCTTACAGAGGCAGCTTTCTTCCTCAAGTAAATGGATCAATTCTAATAAGCATTAACTTAGAAAAAAATAGAATCATTGTGGAAAATGTCATTGAGGATTCCTGTTGTCCTGTGGAAAAAAACGCAAGTGCAACTTCAATGCTAGCATATCTCGGACTAAGCGTTCTAATAATTTTAGTAGTGTATGTAGTCTATCGTGTTATTATTAACACGGAAAGAATGAAAACACAAGAAGCAATCAATCTCTCGGTTTCACTTGCCTACGTGTTATCAAACAAGTGAAGTAAAAATAATAGAAAAAAACTGCGATGAAGTTACTAGTTATCGTGATAGTGCTAATAGCCGTAATCTGGTGGCTGTTCGTAACAAAAAAGGAAGAGTTACAGCACTGGAAAATAATAATGCAACAGGCAAGAAACGCGGTCAGGTGAAGGATAACAAGAAGAACGATGGAGAATGTTCAAACTTCAATTGCTAATTTGACAAGGAAAAGTACAATTATAGTGCAAAATAGAATTTGTAAAGCCATGCGCTGCTGTTACAGATACATACAAGTAGACTTTGTAAAAGTAAAAAAAGTATCGAATAATAATAAAATTCAGGAACTAAGTTTCAGTAATATCGTAGTAGTGAACCGTAGGCCTATAAGAGCGGAAGAGCTCCTAGACTAGGCGACAACAGTTTGCCCTAGTATCTCTGGATCGGTGTTTATCTCCACGGATAAAGTGATTATGACGCATCAGACAGCGTCAGAAAAAAACTTAGGTGGACGCCTAATGGCAATCGTATATTAACTTAATTTAGTGATAAAATATATGCATTAGACCGGGTCAACATGGTCATTTTTCCGGAACAAAGTTTTTTCGATGCCTTTCAACGTCCCAAACAGCTGTGCAAAATTTGGGCGCGATCGGTTGCGTCCCCACATTCCGCATTGCGTTTGAAATTTGTATGGAGTTTTATATGGGAATACCTACATTTTTGCATTTTCCTAATGTTATGCTCAAATTTGTCTTGAACTATGTAACAAATTATGTTAAAGTATAGCCTAGGGGATGCTGATCAACTTTGCCGAAGAGAGTAAGGTGCTAGAGCGACTCTGAAAAAAGTTATTAGTTTCCAAAGTTAGATATCTCCCCGCAACTACTGAAAATCGTTTTTGCTGCCAACACTGCTGGTGCTTCAAATGATCACTCTATCCTTGCATTTCATTCTGACATTTCATGGAAACCAATCCCCCATTTCATCAACAAACAACAATTTGGATTAGGTTCAAAAATGTTTTCCAGCCGATTTTCTACGTTTACCTTTATTATTTTTTATAATATTCTTATAATTCTAGGTCAGCTTTTGAGGAATATTTCCGGACCGGAAATGTTTAGGAGGAGTATGGGGAGCAATCAATATCCATCTTTCTGACTCGGTGACCACTTTATAAACAATTCCTTTTAACCTGGCTTGCGAAATATCTCAGAAAAGAATTGTGCAAGAAATTTAGGAAATTATGACCACTCGGATTACTTCCGAGGTTGTTCCAGAATTTCTCAAGGAAGACAACAGTTTTCAAGTATTTCTGTTTCCCGGCTTGTGATCATATTTTTCTTACTTTGGAAACCAAGAGCAATAAAAAGTCGCTAATTTGTGAGAGTTTTCATATGCGAAAATTGGCTACCATCGCAGATAGATGTTATATTTCATTTTCGAATGTATAAAATATGCAAGCATTTTTCTTGCAGAAATTTGATTATTGATTGTTTATTTTATATTATTTTAAATTATGTGTAATTGTATAGAGTCTCCCCGAACATTGAGATAATCCTGCCGCTGCAGCTGTAATACATAATTATTATGCCTATGATGTAGTGGTTCCAACAGTAGTGGTTGTAAAAAATGGTAAATTAAATGACACGTTAAATGGACACTGACTAGCAATATGGCAAAATAAAAAATACAATCATTTCCCCTCAGCTAATATAGGGAAGAGTAGAGTTCTTTGAAGACCGGCTTGCGATATGTTTATGACTTTGCTTGTGCTTCAGTTGTATGAGCTAAATTATTTTATTATTAGAAACTTGAATATAGACAAATTTTTAGTTGTGGAAGTGCCATTACCAACCTCTGATTTAATTTATTGCTTTATTGTTCAAGGAATTCCGGTATTTTCACCTTCATTCTTGTTTACGGACGCATCAATTTTCAAAAGTTTGGACGCATCAATTTTCAAAAGTTTGGTTCGATCAAATCCGTAATCCACTTGATTTTGCAACCGTAAGCGGAAATGCGGACAATTTAAGTTAGAAAGATCGAAAACAAGAATGAGAGAATTGCAAGATATTGTAAATAAAAATGGCTGGCTGACTTCTGGTGATCATGGGATGGGAAAGGATGAAGGAAAACCATTGATCTAAATTTAGAACATATTCGAAAGGACTTTTTGACAGTTTCAAGGAAGAGAAGCATCAACTCATAAGAACCCTTTTACAAATTGTATAAGGCTGGGACAACCAAACAAAAAGCGTTGCAAAAAGAAGGCAAAGTATTTTTGCCAATATTTTTTGTGTTAAAAATTGTGAATGAACCCTAATACCTAGTTGAGGAGTCTGTCAAGTCATTATTGTTTTGATTCCTATAAGCAAACTAGAATCAAACTATTGAACTCTGAACTTTTCACTCTGAAATCTTTGTGTGTTTTCAGTGTCATAACTCTAATAGAATAGATCAATTCATACGCTTTCTATTGTTATCATTATAATTCCTAGAACGTAATAAGTTCCAACATTTTTTTGAAATTTAAATAGTTGTATTTACAAAGTTTTGTTTAAGACATGGTTTACGATTGTTAAATAAAATTAGACATTACGATGCCATAGGCTGTTCGATCCTGTTTTTCTCCACAACTTGCAGCAAATAATGTTGCTGCTCAGGATTTCTTGTTGATTTGGTGTTAAAATCTGTGATCATCTTTACTGCTCGTTCGGCGACATCGTTGACAACCATTGAAGAGGCAACTCGTTTCTTTGCTTTACAAAACGTTTCATTTGAGCTCCACTGGCTGGCCGGGGTTTTGAGAAAATTGGTGGAAATTTTCATAATTTCGAAGAAATCCTTCGTTTCCGCAGTCACGAACGTCACACATGTTTTCCAGTTATACTTGTTTTTCGGGGTTCGTGGAATAATCAGAACTGCACTAAATAATGTAGTCAAAAATTCTCTCATTATACTTTGTAATGCCATGGAGTTTCAGTCGTCCCAAACCAGATTCAGGTAACTTCGTGAAATGGTCACCAGTAGTGGCTGGAAGGTTCGTCCGTTACTCCCCTGAAGCAAATCCGGAACCACGACCATTTCCTAGAAGACGGCCTAGACGACCATTGTTCCTAAAATAATTAGAATAAAAATAATAAGAACAAATAAGGGAAACAATGCGTAGAAAAGCGACTGAGACCATGAGTTGTTGTTTTTAAACAACTTTTCCGCACAAATCAAGTTCAGAAATGTCAGAATGGAATGCAAGGATAAAGTGATCATTTGAAGCACCAGCAGTGTTGGCAGCAAAAATGATTTTCAGTAGTTGCGCGGAGATATCTAACTTTGGAAATTAATAACTTTTTTCAGAGTCGCTCTAGCATCTTTCTCTCTTCGGCAAAGTTGATCAGCATCCCCTAGGCTATACTTTAACATCATTTGTTACATAGTTCAAGACAAATTTAAGCATAACATTAGGAAAATGCAAAAATGTAGGTATTCCCATATAAAACTCCATACAAATTTCAAACGCAATGCGGAATGTGGGGACGCAACCGATCGCGCCCAAATTTTGTACAGCTATTTAGGGCGATAAAAGGCATCGAAAAAACTTTGTTCCGGGTGGATGTGATCAAATTTTAATTTTCCCATACAACGTTGACCCACTCTAATATGCATTTTCAAGAAAACGAAGTGGCTAGAAACGAAAAGCCTCTCGCACCGTGGGAAGCTCTCCAGATCAAAACCAAGGAATCCCACAAGTGAGCAGGCGATACCAACCAACCGGGTGGATGAAGAGACCAAGACCCCCAGACGAAGGAAAGAGTAAGTCCAACACAACACATTTCGAGTTTTATATATTATAAATAATAATGGTTCAATAAGTATTTTAACAAGAATTTTAACCCATTCTTTAACATAGCATCATATTGAATCTTTTCTTCTCATTGCTAATTTTATAACCTATTAAATGTTTAGTGAAGGGCTAAGTACGATTGAAAAAGATATAAAAAGGGAATTCAATAACATTAGTAAAAATATTAAGAAGAGACCAAGATCGAAGGAAAATATAGAAGATAAATTTAACAAGTCCTCTAAAACAGTACAAAACTTTATTATTTTATTATTAATACTAGAGACAACCGTTTCACAGGAAGTATGGAATACGGAATGTGAGAAATACGAATCGCTTAAAGCAGTGACAGTAGAAGCACTTAAATAACTGAATGATCACAATCAAGCCCAAGTTTAAAACATTAGCTAGAGCAGCAATTCAATTCAAAAAGATTACTAATTGAAGAGAGAAGAGAGAACTACCGATATCAAATTGGGGACCACCTTCGTACAAATTAACGATGGGTCGCCAGACAATGTCCACTCTTTTCTTGACACCGTTGCATTATTTTCGGATACTGTCAATGCAGAATTTGCAGAAGCCACAGCGAAACTGTGGCGGATGCACCCCTGACTACGCTTGTGATGCAATCGTTGGAAGTTGAGCTCGAACGATGACTGTTATGCTTTGTAAGCATAACAGCCCTCCGTCGAAGTGCGATAAACTTCCAAATGCATACACAGCAGAAAGTGTGTATCGCGCCACTCGATAGAGTTAAGTTACTTTGATTTGAAATATATTCTTACTTTAGACCCCAACCGAGTTGGTTGACTCTTTATATCCGAAGGCAGATCATGGCGATCCTGCCAGGAGCGACCACAAAATCCGGAGCAAGAGGCAAACTTGATTGATTTATTTCGTTGACATAAATCAACAAAAATTAAAAAGCTCTCCGAGGACATTTTTTTTCAGTATTTAACAATGGTATCACTTTTATTATCTATAGTGGTGCAACTTGTTGCATTATCGATAGTAAGTTTTTACCAAAGGATGCGCAAATTCAGACAAATGATATAATTTCAATCAAAGGAATCAATGGACTAACTGAATCTATAGGTTCCATTGAGACGGTTTTACATTTTGGTAAGGATAGCTACCCTATTAAATTTAATGTAGTATCCAATTTACCTAGTAACATAGCAGGATTGATTGGCACAGATTTTGTGTTGAAATACGAGGCAAATATTGGTTTTCGTGAGTTAACATTAACACTACGTTACAATAAAACAAAATGCGTAATACCGTTAACATTAAATGAAACTGTATCAATAATAATACCAGCGCGAACTGAAATTACAACTAACGTTAAAACAAAATTGGTAAATACATGTGTAGTACTTAACCAAGAAGTTGCTTCACATGTCTTCATAGCAAACTCTATTGGAAAACCTTCGAACGGATTCATACCGGTTCGAGTGGTAAATTTTAGGAACAAATCCGTAGCTGTTGATCGACTTGAGCCACACATTGAACCAGCGTCAGGGTACAATATTATTGAACTACGTAAAAATGAAGATTGCATTGATAAAGTTCGAGCAAGTAAATTGCTCCAGGAATTAAAGTTGAGTCATCTTTCTGGAGCGGATGAGAAAACAATTAAAAGAATTTGTTTGAAATACGCGGACATTTTTTGTTTGGAAGGAGATAAACTTGGAACAACCAATGTTTATTGTCCATCTATATCTGTGAAGCCAGATAGTCAACCCGCGTTTAGTAATCCTTACAGAATTCCACATTCACAAAAAGAAGAAGTCTGTAAGCAAGTTGATGAAATGTTGAAGGATAAGATCATTGAAGAAACAAGATCTGAGTGGAACAGCCCATTACTGCTAGTTCCCAAAAAAATCCGAGAATGGAAAAAAGAAGTGGAGATTAGTTATTGATTATAGAAAGGTCAATACAAGTCTCCAAGACAACAAATTTCCGTTACCTAATATAGAGGAGGTTATTGATTCCCTCTAAGGAGCCCAATATTTCACACATCTTGATCTGTCGCAAGGGTATTATCAATGTGAGTTAAAACCTGAAGACAGACCAGTTACAGCGTTTTGTCATGGGACTTGTGAACCCCTGGCGAACAGATAACAAAACAAACATGCAACATCATAACCGAAAATGCAATCCGATGCACTCTTAGCTGTTGGTAACAAATGCCACACATCGCGTAGTTGCTATTTCAAATGTTCACCCCGCGGGTGGTGCCCGAGCGCACCCATATGCGAAGGGTTTCAACTTGCACAATAGGCCAATAGGGTTCAATAAATTACAGACTTGCACATTTCCTAAAATCCTCTCCAGACGTCTCGCTTACTCGTAGCTAGAACATACGTTAAGCACTTGTTGTAAAAACCTATAAAAGAAGTGGCATTGAATAAACGAAACTCAATTCTTGACTGAGAACTCTCTCTGACAGTCTTTCGGTCCTGATTGGTAGGCTCTATCGAGTACCTACCATAATCAGGATACCGACTTGCCTTGATAAGAAAGCCTTCTCCAAAGTAACATGCGAACCTCCTACATGGCGACCGTGACAGGGTAACCGCTGCACCACTGGCTATAAGAGCCAAGTATTAGAAACAGTAAAGTGTAACGCGCGCGTCGTCGTTAATCGGTTTCGATGGTTATAATTATAATCGAGTGTTCGATTGTGTAAAAAGTTTAAGTGAAAATGGGACTGTTTAACTCGGAGCACGTAGAAAACAGAGGTGATCATCAGACACACGTCATTAATCATTTAGAGAGTCATACAGATGCATTAGCAAAGAGTGATTTAAAAGTGTGGATCGTGATCCCTAGTAGCGCAGTGGCTACTAATTTTATACAAACATCATAAAAAAAACAATCGCGCCAACAGATGATCACTGCCCTACAAGATGCGTGATACACGACTGTGAAGAAAACGCGCCTGTTTAAGTGTAGAATAGGACTTGTGCGAAAAATAAACAGACCCTTCTGCGTTTAAAGTAGTGGGAGAATTTTCTCCAAGTCGACAGTTATGTTATGGCTGGAAAAGAAGAATTACATAACACACTAAAACGGTTGAACAGAGCGAAGAACAATTCAATTCCTATTGTAGTGGACACAAGAAGAAAAATTGTCAAATTACTAATAAATTTTCTCGCGAAAAAGGAGATTATAATCATATTAAAGGAAGCCCAAAACTCCAGCATAGTGAAAGTGGCAGAAAGCGTTCGCGAAATCGAAGTGCTATCAATCAACAGTACCGCCAAACAAGTATCGGAATGGGCCAACAAGCTACCACTCGGGAAGAATGGACATTTAATCCTCACGACGAGTAAAGGGCTCGTGTCATACCAAGATGAAAGGAAAATCGGTGGAATAATACTAGGATTCATCGCATAAGTGCAGAGGGAAGCCGAGGATCACCATAAGTAAGCAACAAAAAAAAAATAAAAAATGTAACTCAAATCCAAATTACCTCTTTATCTCTTATTAAGGCTCAATTGAGAATGGCAAAAGTTCAAGAACTAAAAAGGCACTTTTTCCTAAAATGATCCACAAATCGAAAAAAATAAGAATGTCCGATTGTTTATTTCGTCAATTATGACAATCGGACACGCTGGTTTTGTTCGTTATTACGTCATTCTAGAGAAAAGTGCTTTTTCAGTTTTGGATAATATGCGATTCTCATTTGAACCTTAAGTTGAAACCATACATAAATCACACTTGCATACTATAATTCAACACAAATGAAAGAATTATATTTAAAATTAAAACAAATTTACGAAATACGAAAATCAAAGACAAAAGTAAGATCTTCAAGGCGGATTCTCCACCAACAACCTAAAACAGCAAAATTCTTAACTTTGGAAATTGTCGAGAGAAGCGAACTCGACAATTCCCAAGAAAATCAAATTATTTGTGAAAAAGCGAAACAAATATATGGAATTATAAAGCAACTGCTCCGACAAAAAGAGGAAGATTCGGAAGTGATTTCTTTTAAGGGAATAGCCATTCTTTTTACGATAAGATTTGAAGGAAGCGCTAAAATGGCATCAATTTTGTAAATTGCAGTATAGTTCAAACATATAATGGTGACTGGAAGGACTTATAGTCAGAATGGGTAGCTACCCTACAAGTCAAAGCGGTAGCTATCCCACGTAAACGCGGTCGATCGCAACTTTGTTGCACCATCGGTCGGAAAGAGCAACACAGAAGTCCTAAACGCAGCAGAAAATGTGCCACCACGAGAAATGTCAACGAACAGGCACCACCCAGCAACAATACGAGCGCATTGCCAGCAAGATATGCGCACTCAACGATTTGAACTCGATCCAGAGTTTACTTCAACCGTATACCGTAACCATGCGGCATCATTTCTACTTCAACCAACTACAATGTGGCCATTCGACGCAAGCTCCGATATCACCGTGGAGAACGAGATCTCCACTCACGAGGCAGCAGGCTACACTATAGATGGCCTACTATTGCTGGCGGTAATCATCGTCATCATCATTTGGAGATGGAAGCGGAACGCCAGACGGATCCAGGAGCTGGAGGAAGCAACGAGGCGAGCCCGCCTAAGCGCCAACATCGTTTAGCGTTGGGAACCTAAACGTCGAGCGATGTCACCCGACGCCTTCCTGGTCAGCAAATCGGGTGCACCCGGCACCAAGAAGGATCAGCTAAGAGCGGTGCACACGGCACTAGCAAATACAAGTGAACCAAACTCTGTAAGTAAAAATTTAATAAAGTCCCCAGTCAGTAACGGAACGTAGAAGGGAGTAGTTATTTTGATGACCACTCCCGTGCTCGAACTTTATTACCAACAGTTTGCATTGGCCCCCAACTAGTGACTGTGAAAAACTTACTAGTAGCGTAATTGCCTCATTCAAGGCATGCAAACCGCCAATAACCGACGACGTCCGTGTGGTCACTACTCAAATTATTCTTTCCCGCCTAGAGGGAAAAAGCTAGGTCTGCTGTGGGTGAAAACCTCCTGTGGCATCAATGTCAAAAGCTCTCCGTCTTTGAACCAAAATCTACGTTAGAATAATTTCGGAGGACTCAATAAAATCATTCTGGTATCAACCTTCATAGAAACGTGTTGCCGTATTTTAAACAGATAGCACAGACAAAAGAGAACATTACATGGCGACCGTGCCAAGTGACCGGCTTGTAAAAACTGTGATCTCCACGAGTGAATGAAAAGAATGTTACTTCTGTGAAGGTTGCATCCTCAGTTGGATAAAGCCAAGTATAAAGTCAAGGAAGTTGTTTGGAAGAGAACCTTGGTTCGTTATGAATAGAGGGATCTTGAAAAAGGGGCCCCAGGGCCCAACATCTGGCCGCATAACGGCTAGACCGCCTGACCCGGCGGGAAAACGGGTCGAAACCACTCCAGCTAGGGTAAAAACTTCATCGTCACTAACCCGAGTTGGAGACAAAAAACCATCGAGACAATTGGCCGGTCTCTTTGGGAGAAAGGGTGGAGAATGGCTCAGTATCCTGCGGTTGGATGTGGGAACAGCCGTTCTCTGGCTCGCGCTCGCCATAGGAGCTCTAGGTCATCGGTTGTGGAGCCAGTTGGCTTCACTGAAAAGACGTATCAAACGGCTTGAGAAGCAACGCAGTCACGGACCCACATTTGCAATTCTGGCGATGATGTGTGCTAGTATCTGCTTCGCCGAGCTACTGAGATATGGGACAAACGGTCAAGGAAAATTGGTTTTGGAACGTGAAGATGGAACGGAGATTATAACAGCGGGATTCAAGCTACCGGGCGACTCTTGCCTTGTGGGCGTGTCTTTTGAAAAGCACTGTCCCTTGGTTGCGAAGATCTCGGACTTGGAGAACATTGATTGTGGATCGACAGTTGAAGAGTTCCGTCTGAGGTACAACAGATGCCCCCCGCAGGTCCGGAGGCGCCGTGCCCCACCGCCCAAGTCAGCCAATCAGACAGGCCTGATCGAAGAGGTGGAACTTCTGACCTTCAAGTTCGTCCGTGATAACATTTCGGCTCTTGTAGTGTGCTTGTTGGTAGCAGCTGTGGCTCTCAAGTGGCCTATTTGGAGTGTGGCTGCCATAAGCGTTTTAACATGGAACGTCGTCAAAGCATCGTCAATAGAGCCTTTGTACACGATTCCGGCAACCGGAACCTCATTAACGCACACCCGCTTGCTCTCAAATGAAATGTACTCAATTTCAACGTCACGGGGACTCATCCACTTGGACATACACAATGTGTCAGTCCAAAGTGAACGCCCATTTAAGACGCTCCTGACAAAATGTGAGGTAGTTGAAAGCTTCTCCGAAGACACGTGTCCGGGGGGTTCACACCTGGATATGCCCAAGATCCGCCAACACAACCGGACGTGCAAAGCAGATTTGTTCAACCGCGGATGGGGCACCGATAGCTTTGAGTGGGGCCTGGGCCAGGTCGCAACATGTGTCGAGATTCAATGTGCGTCCGCGATCAATGTTTCAGTGTTGGTGGATTCGGTTATCAGGGCACAGGCCAGCATGGAGTTGCATGGTCACCAGGACACGCAGGTCATCGTACGAGACGTGCCGAAGACCTTTTCATTCGGTGAAATAGAAACCATAATCATGACATGTGGAGTTACGACAGATCGTATCGCTAACCAATACTATCATGTTCGCGAGAACTTAAAGACAGGATTGGTGTTGCGTGAAGCCGTCGACGCGTGGCCGGGAATGATCCAAATAGGCGAATTCGCCTCAGGAATGGAAAAAAATCGTCAATTGGGGGACCACAACAGCAAATGAAATTAACGTTGACTCCGTCAACAATCCTCGGATTGACTGGAAAGGCTCTGTCATGCGTGAGATACGCTCAGTGTCGTTTACATGTGAAATGGTGTTCGACAACGTATCCTTCTCAAGCCTTCCACTTTGCTTAGGAAACCTTAGTGGGGTCTTTATACAAAATGGATAAGGGCAAGATGGGGTTATATCCGTGACTCTTGATGAGCTCGCTACGCAGGCATGCAGCGTGCCCATCAAATGCAAAAGCTGTACTTTAGCTTTTGCTAACATTGTCATCGCAGAAAAGAACCAGAATGGAAGAGCCCATGTAGTGTGTGGCAATGGCACAGGGCACGTCGAGACGGGACATGTCGCAATCCCCGTTGAATGCTTGGTCACCCCAGTTTCGCAGGCTTGGAGGTTGGTCTCACACGCCGTTGGAAGATACACAAGCCATGGATTAGCCGGCGTTGGTTGATGGAGTATGGGAAGACCTTATCGGCAACCTTAAGTTCCCGTGGAGCTGGCTGCCGGGAGATTGGCTCCTCCCAATGATCTTCATACTGCTTTCCATGGTTGAAACTTCAAGCTACAGCCAATGTGTAAGAAACAGAAGAAAACTGATTAAAAACCAATAATCTAAAGAGTAAACAAAGAACAATGGAAAACACGTTACAAAAGCAATTATCAAAAATTCAGGCATGTGTTGTGTTAAAAAGAAGATTTACAAAGAGACCAGACGAACAAGGCAACTGGAACTGTGTGTTTATGTCATACAAACCACACGAAACTTACCATGCGACAAATAAGAACATTTCGAAGGAAAAAATGAATAACAAACATTAGTAAGCAATGGCGAAAGAAGTGCTAATAACGACTATGAACAGACTAAAGAAATCCATCGAAACAAAAGTGCCGATTTGTGTAAAGAATACAACTAACATTCTCAAAGCATTGTTCCAACGAATGATGTCAATAGCACTCATTGGCTTGAGTCCCGAGTGTTGTGGTGGATGCACCCCTGACTACGCTTGTGATGCAATCGTTGGAAGTTGAGCTCGAACGATGACTGTTATGCTTTGTAAGCATAACAGCCCTCCGTCGAAGTGCGATAAACTTCCAAATGCATACACAGCAGAAAGTGTGTATCGCGCCACTCGATAGAGTTAAGAAAAGGAATTTTTAATACATTCTGAAGTCAACCACGAGACGAGTTGGTCTTGTTCATGTATATCACATCCAGAAAAAAAGGGTAATTAATCAAATATCCCGACAAATCAGAACAGAAAACAACAGCCGTTGAAACAGTGTTTAAGTTTGTTAAAACAAGGCTGACTAGAGTTGCACGTCAGTCAATAACTGATGCACGAAATCTTACGGAAATATTAGACAAACTAAAAATCTAATGTGTTCCGAAGGTAAGTTCAATTCTGAAGGATTCTTCGGGGGTCGGACATTAACACATAAGGTGCACCCGACTCTACCAACAGTCTCGGAATGTGTCGAGGCAGTAAGACTATATCGGACTAATCATCATACTGGACTCGGCTTTCCAGTCGAAAACTGTGGCTGGATGGGTGTTAACACTGAGTCATCTATCAACATCCAGATATCGGAAGCCCCCGTAACTGTTGATCCATACAGCAAGAAGTTTATCGATGCCCGATTTATCGGAGGGTCATGTTCAACTCCCTCCTGCAAATTAACTACTTTAGACACTATCTGGATGAATTCCAGCAGTATCAATAACATGTGCACCCAACGTACGCCAATAGATATCTACATCCCAAACTTCAACAAAACCATGTTTTATTCAAATGATCTGGTGGCAACCAGTTTATACGGAGCCTGTCATCTAAAAGTCTGTGGTGAGACTGGGATCAGACTAGTAACAGGGGAATGGATGAATCTCCCTGCCAAGACACCCAGTGAGGTGAATTGGATGAAAGATCTAACCACTTGCCCTTCTCTCACAGAGATTCAAGATGTGTCCCTAAAAGGGATGATGAATCATCTTGAGGGGACGTTGTTAATAGATGACTCATACAGGCTATGTATCGAATCGAAAGAAACATTCATGACGGGGGAACCCATTACACGATTCGATATCGCTCGAATATCCCCGACCATGCCTATTGGAGGACCAGTCTATCGGAAAAACGGCAACCTGGTAGAAGTGGGGTACTCAGAATATGCCTTGCTTAGAAGTCCAGGAAATGCTCTCCTTGGAGGGAACCCGGACATTATAGGTTATGAGACGGTAAGCAGTACTCCAGTCGTCTGGAAGCATTGGATTCAGAGTAACAGTACTATACGTGAGGGTCCAAATGGGATTACAACAGTGGGCCGTTATTTGATTAACCCCTTGGTTTCATTGACCACTCCAGGTCTGTACAGACATGTCCTGGAACAGGACTTTGATCCGCCATTGTATCATCCAAATCTCTACGAGGGTTCGATGGGACATCTATTGGGTATTGAGTTTGATCCAAAAAATAATCCAATGGTTTTGACCAAGGTGATCAGTCACTGGTGGGAATCATGCGCTGGTTTTATATCCTCATCGGAGGACTAGGTATTATGATAATTTTACTCCTTATTTCCCGATGTTGGTTGGCCAAGAGATCAGTTGAGAACTTTTCTATTCTATATAAAGCTGGAGAACGGCCACTCTCTCGAGTTGGAGTCCCGACTCGAATCTGAATCATCAATAAGATCGACACACGGCCGGCTTCTCATACCATCAAGATTCCTTTCCATTGGAATGCTTTGTCGTCCCGGCGTGGCCACAGGCTCTTCCGGTCTTCCTCCCCTGGCACGGCTGTGATTGCCAGTTTCTCTGCGCCGAGCCAATGATCGGCTGAATGGCGTGCTGGACGCTGTTGCTTCGCTTGCGAGCTCCTCGGACCTGGCAGACACTCCGGTTCCAGTGGTCGGTGATGCGCAAAACAAAAGGCATAAAAGAAAAAGCGCCCTGAAGGCTCAAATTAGTGTCGCGCCCACAAATTCCGAGCTACTGTAACTCACCCTGGTTTGGGAACGCTCTTTCTCGGTGTGATGCTCAAATTACGCTCCACCTCTGGGCGGATACTGTCGTTCGGTTGGCCCTCTTTCTGTCTTAAATTCGTTTTTTTTTTTGGTTCCACGTGGATTTCGGTTTTCTTTGGCTGGCTCCAGCCTCTACGTCCGTGCTGCCCCGTTTCCTTAGTTCTGGATTTATGGATCCACCAGTCAGCTACGTTTCGTGTGGCTTCGGAGCATATGCCGGCGCGCCTTTGGCGGACGGGATCCGATTTCACGAGCCTAGCTCTTGGACGGCCGCACAACCGACGATTCGCTGTCCGCTCTGGCCTGAAGACGCGACAGCACCCGCGAACGATTGAACTTTTTCTGCCGATGGTTCACTTTTTGTTCGGCCTCCAGAGCGGAAGACGGTGCGCTGCTTAAGTTGGTTCCAATTTCCACATCAAATTCAAAAATTGCCAAACAATTTGTGCACTTGCTTATTAGAGAAGAATTCATTAAATCTAATCTAATCTAATCTAACACAAACGTAGCCAGTACTAGAAAGCATCCTGGAAAATAATCGGGTTAGATTACGCCCAATTATTTTTCTTGTCAATATTGATGATTGTGGCATATCATAGATATGACACAAGCATCAAAGCGGCCAGGCCTACTACGTTGCGTTAACCGCAAAGATGATTCTTCGAAATGCTTCGATGTCATGTGATATCCGGATTGTAAAACATCGAAACACTTCTCGAATCTACAAGGGAGGAAGGATGCGTGGACATACCGTACCAAACGCTCCGAGTTACATGAGGTAAATGGTTATTTTGATGTGTTAAGATAATACAGTTAAAATGTAATCAAATAAAGAACAATCTCACCAAATGTGGCCGTCTTCTCTGGTCCAGGGGTTTTTGTCTCGTAATGTAGTCCTCGTTCATAAATATAGGTAATTTAACGTATATGCAGCTACTTCCTCTTTCTTCGGCACAGGGAGAGAGTT
This sequence comes from Aedes albopictus, assembly GCF_035046485.1. Classification (NCBI taxonomy): domain Eukaryota; kingdom Metazoa; phylum Arthropoda; class Insecta; order Diptera; family Culicidae; genus Aedes; species Aedes albopictus. Next base: position 23,438 of record NW_026916993.1, read on the forward strand.
TAATAATGCACGCGTTTAATAGTGACTTTAATTTAGTTACACCACTGTCTGTTTGTGAGAGAGCCAGCGGAACACAAAACTAAACCAAACTGCTTATAAAATCTGTCGATAGTAATGTCACTATTTCACGTTTCTACTGAAACCAGATCAAATTTTCACAAACCGCACGACGGGAACGAAGCGCGATACACAGCTCTTCTCTGGCAGGAGGTCTCAACCCGTAAAAAACAGCTTTGTGGACATTTTCTACTGCCAAACAGAAACTTTTCGGGTCAGAACAACAGTTACCAAAAACTTGTCCGATAATAACAAATACTAGCCATCGTCGGAACTGATTCCACGCAAAACCCGAAACACTCCCTCTCAACCACGCGAGACCGTGCAATGGACCTTACATTAGAAGGTTATAAGTTTCACCTGAAGTTTCACTAATTAAATTCACATAATCACTATTCAATTACTTGAAATAAATGCTTGGAAAGTTATTAGAGAAGAATTCATTAAAGTGCAAAAAGTGTCGAACAACAAATTTAGGATCTAAGAGTTAATGCTGAACAATGTGGTGCTGGTCAACCGAAAACCACTCAAGGCAAAGCACATCATAGGATATGCGAGTGAGGTACTCCCGACCATAACTGGAGCAGTGGTGCTGTCAACAACAAAGGGCCCAATGACGCATATCGAGGCTACCCGCGTCAATGAAGGAGGGCGAGTGCTAGCAGTGATCTACTAGGTTTCAATAAGGTGGTGAGTCAAATCTGTATCTGTAGTCTGCATTTACTCCTAGTACCCAAATTGCAATGTAAATTGAAATCCTTCACAAGTATTTATAAAAGTGAAATGTGAATCGAAAATTTAATTATTTTTTTGTGAAATTACCAAAGAAGAACTGGCCATTATTGAAAACCAATTTAAGAAAGAATTTCTCAATTTGAATAAAAACAAAAACCGACCAAGGTCATTCGAAAATATACAAGAAAAAATTACTAAGTTAAATAATTTACTGAATAATTATAAACAAGTTTTAAATACCCTTGGAAAAGCTTTACAAATTGAAGACTGGAATCAAGAATGCTTAAAATATAAGGAGATCAAAACTATTTATGAATCTTGCATTAAAATTCTAAACGAATCTAAAATTATAAGACCAAATAGGTTCAAGTCAGCAGCCAAAGCTATTATTTTACAAAATCGACTCAATAAAACCGTCAAAATGCCAGAAGTGGACATAAAGTTGGGGACAGCCCTTGTCCAAGTTTACGACGGAAATCCAGATAATCTTAATTCATTTTTGGACGGTGTTGATTTGTACAAAACCACTATAGATGCAAATTTTCAGGCAGCACCAGCTGCAGAAACACAAACAGCCAATGAGACCGTATTCAAATTTGTTAAAACTCGTCTTACCGGAACGGCTCGTCAAGCAATTGGAGAAGCCTTAAATTTTGATCAAATCATTGATAAGTTGAAGGATCAGTGCTCGCCAAAGATCAACTCGGATAACGTAAGGGCAAAATTAATTGCTCTAAAACAGAAGGGATCACTTGATGAATTCTGCGAACAAGTTCAAACACTAACGCAGAAACTCTCTAATTCGTACATTGATGAAAAAATACCAGCCAACAAAGCAAATCAAATGGCTACTAAATGTGGCGTGGATGCTTTGATCAGCGGAATATCCAATAATGAAACAAAAATTATCCTTAAAGCAGGAACGTTTGCAAAGATAACTGACGCTATTCAGAAAGTACAACAAAATGACAACGGTGAGAAAAATCGATCATCAAATGGTTCGCAAGTTCAAATGCTCTTTGCAAAGACTAATCAATTTCAACGTGGACGTGGTCGTGGTAGATTCACCAACGACCGAGGAAATTTTTCCTCCAACCACAGACAAAATTCAAATCATTACAGGCAACATAATAGCAATGGAAATTTCAGATATTCAAACTCACGAGGTAATTATGGCCGAGGACAAAATTTCAATCAAAGAGGTAGAGGAAGAGGAAGGTATGAACAATCTTCATATCATTCTGCACACTTCATGCAATCAGTACATCAAATTGCACAAACCGTTACACAACAACCTCAACAATTACTTCAACCAACCTACCAGCAACCAGTACAACAGCAACCTGTTCAAAATACATTTTTTTTAGGAACACAGTTTGGTCAGCGTGCACCATAAATGCATCGACGACTTCTAACTATGTTATTTTGAATATAGATTTATCGGAAACACAGTGTACTTTTATAATCGACACTGGATCCGATATATCCGCCATCAAAAGCCTGAAAGTAAAACCTACTCAAATCTACTATCCCGAAGAGAAATGCATCATAACAGGTATAGGAAATGAAGGAATCCACTCTTTAGGCAGTACCTTCACTAATATAATAGTGGATGGTATACCACTTCAGCAAAAATGCCAGATAGTTCAGAATGATTTTCCAATTCCAACAGATGGAATCATTGGAAGAGACTTCATATCAAATTATAAATGCAAAATAGATTATGAACCATGGATTCTATCGTTTACTATAAACAGTCATTCCATTTCTATACCAATAAAAGACAATTTTCAAAACAAGCTTTTCTTACCTCCTCGATATGAAGTAACCCGTTATTTACCAAACCAAAATTTTCAAGAGGATATGGTCGTACACTCACAGGAAATTCAACCTGGAGTTTTTTGTGGAAATACGATCATATCGGCTAGGAAACCAATACCACAATTTATCAACACGGCAGTTTATATTGCATATTCAGACATAAAACTTCAAATGGAGCCACTTAGCAACTTTCAAGTGGTACCTAATAAAAAGTATTCAACCGATAAAACCAACAGGTCAAACAAAATTCTAAAAAACCTGGATACTCAACATTTAACTCCACACGCTAAGCGAGAACTTGAAAAATTAATCATTCAGTACGAAGATATCTTTAACTTGGAAGGCGAAACATTGTCAACAAATAACTTTTATACGCAGAACATAAGTCTTACTGACAGTGTTCCTGTCGCACTGCGTGTATAGCACACCTGCGCACTGTACAGGATTTACAATGAGAACTCTAAAAAGCAGACAATAAAAGCGGCGAAATCAATCGACAACATTACAAACGTTTAGTGGCTCTAGTAGGCGCCATGTAGCCTCAAGTTTTAAAACTCAAGTACCGTCAAAAGTGATTAATGAATAAGTATCAGTAATGTGAAATTAAGAACAATTCAAATGTATTGCTAATAGTTGCTAATGTAAGTGACTAATAGGGCGAAGTGAAAGTACACATTATCAAAATACACGGCAGCTACCTCGCCGCAGTTATGAAAGAGGTAAACAATGCTAAAAAAAATAAATAAATAAATGAAACTGCATAGTTATGAAACAGTGCAACAGGCGTTGAGGATACCACCTACGCTGTCATCAGCAAAAGGAAAATTCGCATCGACGGGAGCGTTCCACCGTCAGCAACAGAAGACCAGAAAAATGCCCAAGATGAATGAGTCAACGATACAATAGCTATGGTATAACCAATGTGAGTAATATAATATCCTATCATAAGTCAGTGTATTCGTCATATGGAACATGTTCAGAAATTATTTTCCAAATTGTCTATAATTCGTTTCAGTTAAAAAAATATCGCCAAACCGTAGGTATCTGAGATCTACGATAGTGAACAAGTTTTGGCAAACAATATTTACGCAGAAAGTCTAGGTGAAATTTTAGAAAAAAAAAATTCAACTTTTTCATTTAAGATCAGCGGAATTATTGTTAGAAGAAATATTTTTTTTTATGATAGTTGAACGTCTCTGCAACAAAGTAATGATAGCGCCATACTCTCAGGTCAGGCTATTTGATGATCGAAGAATTTATAATGGGGTGGTTCACTGCGGATGAAATCATCCAAACCACTGAAAGTGATGCGAACGGCATATTATAAACCATTTCGTTAGTGATTCTTGCCGGTGCGGTTCTAGCCTACGGATTAGTAAAATTATTGTGCAACGTCCATCATCGGAACCAATCCGAACAGGTGCAACAGCAGCGGTAAAACTTCATGCTACTACAGCTAATGTGTAAGAAACAGACGAAAACTGATTGAAAACCAAATCTAAAGTGTAAACAAAGAACAATGGAAAACACGTTACAAAAGCAATTTTCAAAAATCCAGGCACGTGTTGTGTTAAAAAGAAGATTTACAAAGAGACCAGACGAAAAATGCAACTGGAACTGTGTGTTTATGTCATACAAACCGCACGAAACTTACCATGCGACAAATGAGAACATTTCGAAGGAAAAAACGAAAGAAGTCCTAATAACGACTATGAACATACTAAACAAATCCATCGAAACAAAAGTGACAATTTTTGTGGAGAATTCGACTAACAATCTCAGAGCATTATTAGTGACACTGGAAACTGAAAATGATAAGTAGAACACATCTTTCTCAATATCAATGTCGAAAAGGATCATTATCGAAAAAGTAGGAATTCTACTAAGAATAGAATAGATTTCTAGTAATAATCTTGACACATATTTTAATAAAGCTGTTAATTTATTCGTCGAAATAGATGAGTTTCTTGTAAAAAAACCAAGACGAAATTGCAGATAGAAGATTACTTTTATGCTTGTCTAATAACTTAGTTATTTAACTAAACCAATCGAATCAAAGATGTCATTTGAGTCAGAGTGTAAACTGCTCAATATCGCATTCTAGCAACAGATTTTCATCCATAAACTTTGGGAGCGTGCGAAAGGAATCACAGATGTTTAAACGAATATCTGAGATTTTTTGCTAACGATCTTAAAAATAATTTGGATGAATGGTTACTGCTTTAGTTATAATAGTACTCCCAACTTGCAACACAATTACAATCCTTTTGAAATAGTATTTGGAAAACTTGTTACATTTGATCGAATAAATTTAAACCAAATCACTCCTATTTATAACCACGACAGGTCAACACAATCAACCCTAACGAAACAAATAAAGGGAATAACCACTCTTGAGAAGGCAAGACAGACTTTGATCAACAAGGCCCAAGCTCCTAAGACCGGTATCCTCGTGGTCCTCAAGCTCCTCGAAGCGGGCTGAGCCGACTAAATCCAGCCCCTGGATGCTCTCAGGGAGCTCAGACACAGCAACGCTTCTAAAAACAACCGAAACATCCGGCTCCAGATGTTGAGGCGCCGCAGTGCCTCAAGCGGGTAGTTCACGGATTTCTGGTGGGATAATGTATGGTTATTTTATGATACATAATGTTATTTCTCTAAAAAAATAATACCTGTTGAACAGGTAGATTTAAGATCGCTTTAAAGTGCTTTGACGCGCCTTTTTTTGTTCCAAACCGACTTTCAACGGAAATTGACACAAATAATGAACATGCTTAGCATTTGTTAGCAGTTGCATTTTCAGCCATTCTCGCCGATCCATTGCAGAGTTACAGGCGTATACCTATATGTGTCCGAGTTTTGGTAGATATCGGCTTTACATGGCGACCGTGACAATAAGGTGGAACTTTCCAACGAGAAGATCAAAGATTGAAATCACAGGTGAACACCGAACGCAGATGATGTGTAACCAGGAAAAATCATTTAGAAATACTTGTGTAAAGTGAACTTAGATATGATTCGACCATTTGAACTGACAAATAACCAACGCGGTAAGTGGACAGAGATACGAGAAAGGCGGTCAAACAGGCGACCAACAGGTTAGCAAGAACCAGGCGTTTCGAAACAAATTCCATCAAAATACTCCTTTTTTAGGGTTTAGTAAGATCTATTCAAGAAATTTAAGGAATAAAATAAAGAAAGTCAGTGCGGTATACATTACGCGAGAAAATCGTTATAATCTAGTAACAGTATGTATATGATTCTATCTACGGCTTCGAAATAATCGACACTTCTATAACTTAATGACAAAACCCCATTAGGAGCGCATAAATAAAACTTCCTCGAATCTGCTAAAGCAAGTATTGCTTTACACTCAGTATTGTATTTTTACACTTTTGCCAAAAAACCAGCGCGATTTTTTTGTACGTTTTTCGCCTTTCTAAAATAACCTTCCCATTCTTTACTTAAATATGTACACACCAATAGAAAGCGAGCACTCACCTTTTCTTCCCCCAACTATTCAGCTCAACTCGTTGCCCTCGTACAGACTTTCGCAGTTCTCGATCAGTCGCAGTATCGGCCCAATATTGTACGGGAAGATGGCGTCGGCCACCTGTCGGCTGATCTGCAACCGCAAGCTGATCAGCACCGTCATTACGTCATCCAGAATTACGTTGTTGCTGTTCGGATTGATCACGATGTTGGTGGCGGTGGCACTCCGGATGCTCTGCTGCAGCTGGATGTTGGTGTTGCTGTAATGGTTGTGCTGCGCGTACGTCAGGCAGCTCTGCGTAAACATGGACCAATTTTGGCGGATGTACTTCAGGAAGCGCAACAGGTACAACAGAAAGCAGGTCTCCGTGCTGATCAGGAGATCCAGGAACAGGTGGGTGATGTTGGGACCCAGATTGGAGAACTCGATGAAGGTGTACACCGGATCCAGGATGGCAATCAGCTCTGGGAAGGCATTGTTCCGGAACGAGATTCCGGAGGTTACGTCCAGCGTGCATACCATGGCCTCCACCAGGTAATCGTCCTGGTCGTCGAACAGGCGCATTAGCACCTTGCTGAAGTGGTTATCCGGATGAAACTCGAGCTGGATTTTCAGAAAAGTTTCTAGCTTCTTGACCACGTCCCGGATGCTGCGTTCGATCATTTGAATCTCCTGCATATCAAAGTCGCTGCTGTCCACGCTGGAATCGCTGGAGTCGCAGCGGATTTCCTTAACTATGACGGCAACGGCCTTCAGCACCAGCAGGGCCATCTTCTGAATTAAAGTACGGTCGTATCCGCAGGCATCACTCCTGCTACTTCCAGCACCACTACCACTTCCGGTTGATACATTCGGTTTTGCAACCGGAGATAACCGATTGTTATGATATCGGATGTTTTCGCCTTTGTATCCGATGAATCCAAGCGTACTGGTATAGGTCGACTTCGGCATTTTGTCCAGTATCCGGTGGTCTTTGACACAGCGGACCACATTGTGTGCCAAGCTACCCACCTCATCGGGGATGAAGTCCTGTAGCGCTAGTGTGCTTCCGTAACACAGGGCTTCGTTGAACAGCGTTAACATCTGCTTGTAGATGACCGAGCTCTTGGTAGAAAGCAGAAGCAGCTGGAAATGATCCAGCTGGGCATGGAACGGTTGCGTTTCGACCACGGACAGATTGGCCTTCACACTGATGATGCTCTCCCATAGCCGAAGGAACGTTAGGATGCAGGTTTCGGTAGCGATTGCAGTTAGGCTCTGGGGGTTCTGCGATTGCGAACCAGAGAGGGCTTTGATCATCCGACTGACCACCTCAACCAGGGCGGGCCACTTCTTGCCCAACCTGTTGACCGTTTCGCATTTGATTCGGGTTGTATCGAAACTCTCCGAATCCGTTAGGGTTTCGATATGGCAGACTTGACCACCGGAAGACGCCAGCGGATGATGGAGGATGGCGGGATGACTTAATAGACTACTGTGATGCACTGGGGCCGGATGAACCGAGGAAGTTGTCGCAGAAGACGACGTCGGGTGAGGGCTGAAAATGCTATTCGTTCCGGATTCGCTGCCATAATGCTGCGAACCATAATGTGTCGCGAAGTAATTGCTCTCCATAGGCGGTGGAGGAGCAGGTTGGTATCCCATGGAACTGGAAGGACCCGCACCGCCACTACCAGCGGCCTCCTGTCCCTGAATGAACTCATCCAACGGATGCTCCGTTTCATCCTTCCACTCTACTATCCTCTGGATAACATCCAAGCTAAAGTTGACTTTCTTAACCGCTAATATGTCCAGCTGACTGAAGTCGAACAGATTGGCCACTATCTTCTCCAGCCATCGATCGTCCAGATCGTCTTTCACTATAATTAAAAACGACGACAGTATCCTCCCAGACAGGTAATTAATAAACTTGTTATTATAATTGCATAACCCTATAATCTCATCGACGTCCATCCCGACAAACTCCGCATGCGGGTGTAGGTGCTCCATCCGTACCAGATAGTTGCACAGATTCATCACCTCGGAACAGATATGACCCTTGATGTTCTGCCTCAAGTACGTATCGAACAGCAGCTGCACATTGGACAGGAACTTCAGCAGGTACTCGAACGGCCACTCGATCATCGGCAGCCGCTGCCGATGGATCCCCCGGGCGCCGTTTCCCCCGGAGGAGCACACGTAGTACGATTGGAACGACATCAGTAGCACCTCGGTCTCCAGCCCGCACAGACACTGCTTCGCGATGGCACCCTGGAACAGGGCCTGGTAGTCGTGTACCTGGATGGAAAACGAATAAGAAAATTACTCCATCTTGTTATCATAGCTGAAAGTTGTTCTCAATCATCCGGGACAAGACAAGGTCAGTGTCAATTTGCGCAAGATTTATTATCCAAGAAATTCAACCAAATACCGTCAGTGTACCAGTAGCCGCTCGTGTTCCAATAGCCGCTCACCGTCTTGAAAATGATGTTTATTGGCATAAATTTGTATGATTGCCTTCATCCGTGTATGATTCGGCACGCATATTTTGAATATCCGTGGAAAAAAGATTGAATTTTTGCAGAGAACTTTGTTTTCTACACTCGGCTATTGGAACACGAGCGGCTACTGGTACACTGAGGGTAACTGAATTCTTTCGAGAGTTGTTTAACAAAACTCTTTCGAATATAATACAAAAATCGGTTGAAGAATATTTCTTTTCCTAAAATTCTTCTGGATCAATTGCAGGAAATAGCAATGACATTTCCACCTAATGATTTCCAAATATTCTAAAATATTAGGAGTTCAATCAGTAACTCCACATACTATATGACCGTTGAATTCCATACCAAATTTTATATTTGATCATGTTCGTACTCTGTTAGTAGTGTTAGTAGTTAGTAGTAATGTTGTTAGTTAGTAGTGTTAATAGTAATGTTGAGATTTTGAAATTCTACCTATGATTCTTTCTTCTAACCTTTCCAGAATTCTTCCTTTAAATTGATTTCCAGTTTCTCGCATTTTTTCCTTGAAATTATCAAAGATTTTTCTTTTCTGGCTTGCCCCAGTTCTTTGAAGTACATCCAGAGGTTTTTTTGCGTATTTGCTTCCATAAATAGTTCCTTCCGAGACTTTTAGCAATTTCAGGATTTTCAAGGTTTTTCCTTGGGTTTTTCACGATTTCTCTGAGCTAGAGTATACACTCCCCGAGGAGAACGTGCCTCTAGAGCCGACCTACCGATACCTGATGCACTTTCCAAACTTTCTTCCAGAGTTTCTCACTGGATTCCTCCCGGATATCTTTCTAAGTTTCTCCAGGAATTTCTCTCAGTGGTTTCGGAATAGTTTTCCAAGAGTTTCTCGAGGGATTTTTGCAGAAGTTTTTCCAGGAATTTCTTCTAGAGACAGTTTTCAGAACTTGTAGATTTCCCAAGTATTCCAGGGTTTTCCCTGTTAATAAAATTCCATGAGGATTCCCGGTTTTCCAGGTTTTTTTCAGGTAGTAGACACCCTGTATATGGTAACCGTGCCTAGGAATGAATGGTTAGGACAGTCTAATAAACCTAACCTAACCGCTTACGGAACCTGTGGGGTACCAGGGCGCCCTCCACAGTATGTTACCCTTACTGCGCTAACCGGAGCAATAGCACAGTGGATCTTGTGGTTCTCCGAGACAATCAGCTGCCCTTCTTTAGTTTCAAACTTGAGGCTAAATAAGGGCGGGATTATGAAGATGTTATTAAATAGTTTTAACTGTCACCTTATACGGTTTCGCATTATGCGATTTACACAGTTTAATCTGTGTATCCTCGCCTTTGGCGTTTTCCAATAGTTACCGATCTGGTTTTATTGCTACTGTTCTTTGTTGTGCTGTGATTGTTAAGAGTTAAATCTTGCCTAGTTTGGGTAGTGGCTACGGTTAAGATAGCTCAGATCAATCTTCAGCATAATAAACAGAAACAATCAATCTTTGTAGACTCATGCAAAATGGTACAGCCCAAGTGGCCTTAGTCCAAGAACCCTACTTTCGTAAGGGTAATTTCTATCTAGGAAACCTTGTGAACCCGGTGTTTGCCACGTTCAGTAAAAATGAAATGGCAAACTCGCGTGTCATGCCTCGAGCCTGTGTGCTTGTCAACAACGCTATCGTTGCTAAACTCGTCTCTGAATTTACTTCCTGAGATGTATGTGCTGACACAATTGATATATCCGTTGGAAACCTCAACAGGAAATACGTCTATTGTTCGGTTTATTTACCGCATGATGAACCACCCCCTACGGATGCTTTCAAACAAGTCATCGCATACTGTACTTCAAAAGGCCTTCCGCTAATTGTTGGCAGTAATGCTAATGCTCACCATATCATCTCAGAGGCTTCAGTTTGATGGAGTACTTATAAGTAGTACAGATCTTGGATTACTTAACATAGGCAACCGCCTAACCTTCATAATATCTGCTAGAGAGCTTTGTTCTAGTAGAATTAGTCACGATCTGATTAATTGGCACGTGTCGGATGAAGAATCTTCATCGGGCCATCGCTACATCTTGTTTGAACATGTGAATGTTATTTAACAAACTTTGCGTTTCAGGAATCTCCGGTCAACCAACTGGGATCTCTTTACTGATTTGGTTGCGGCCAAATTCCATGGATACTCACCATCCATTGACACTTCATGTGAGTTAGATGATGCCGTTGATACAACAACGACATTCATCATTGAAGCTCTTCAAGAAGCTTGTCCTCTGCGGTTTGTGAAAACTACAAGAGGAAACCCTTGGTGGAACTCTGATCTGGCGAAGCTCAGGAAGCAATGTAGAAAGAGTTGGAACAGACGATGTTCGGCTGGCTCGGAGGGTCGGCTCGCAAGGCCTATAAGAAAGCTCTCCGGTCTGCTGAACGATCCGGCTGGAAAAACCTTTGTACGAATGTTTCCAGTTTAAGTGAAGTCAGTCGGTTAAACAAAATCCTTGCGAAATCTAAGGATTTCCGAGTGAACGAACTTCGTTTGCCAAATGGCGATCTGACTTCCTCTGATGAGGAAGTTCTGGAATGCTTATTCAGCACACACTTCCCTGGATGTATGAATATTACATCTTCGGATGAACCTGATGTCTTTTCTTGTAGTTATGATTCTTTAGCTTCGGCTCGGAGTATTGTAACTATAAAATCGATTGAGTGGGCTCTTAAAAGCTTCGCTGCTTTCAAATCTCCTGGGACAGATGGGATTTATCCTATTTTCAGAAGGGATTTGATTATTTCAAACATGTTTTGAAAAAAAACTACTTGTTTGCAGTTTTGCTACAGCCCGCATAAACGATAACCATAAGAAGTGCTTAACCACCCATTCGGGATACAATCCGAACAGTATGCGATAAAGTTTAACCATCTACCTTACGGTTTGTGTATGGTGTTGGTTTATTAGGGAGGGTATATTCCCAAATCCTGGCGGGATATTACTGTACAATTTATTCCGAAAGTGGGTTGTACGTCGTATGAAGAAGCAAAGAGTTTCAGACCTATCAGTTTGACCTCTTTTCTTCCGAAATGCTTAGAACGCATTGTGGATCATCACATCCGTGATATTCATCTGACCAACGTGCCTCTTCATGTGAACCAACATGCCTATCAATCTGGTTAGTCCACTGTGACTCTTTTACACAAGGTTGTTTACGATATCGAGAAAGCATTCGCTCAAAAACAGTCTTGTCTGGGTGTTTTCTTAGATATCGAGGGTGCCTTTGACAACGTGCCTTTCGATGCCATATTGGAAGCCGCACGGGGTCATGGTATATCTCCAATGATTTCCAATTGGATTCACCAAATGCTCAAAAACCGACATCTCTTCGCGACATTGCGTCAAGCGGCGATTAGGAAATTGAGTGTTTGTGGATGCCCCCAAGGGGGAGTCTTATCACCACTTTTGTGGAATCTCGTAGCAGATACGCTATAGAGGCAACTCCATAATAGCGGTTCTCCTACTTATGGTTTTGCCGACGACTACCTAACATTGTTAGTCGGTATGTGCATCAGCACCCTTTTCGACCTGATGCAAAGTGCCCTTCAGGTAGTTGAGGGTTGGTGTCGCCAATATGGCCTTTCGGTAAATCCGAGTAATACATCGATTGTTCTTTTTACGGAAAGGCGAAACCGTAATGGCGTTCGACCTTTGCGTCTCTTTGATTCTGAAATCGATGTGACTGAACAGGTAAAGTACGTTGGAGTTATTTTTGACACCTCACATTGACTTCAGAATCAAGAAAGCTTGTATGGCCTTCGGGCAATTCCGGCGTACCTTTGGTATAACTTGGGGTCTAAAGCCCAGGTATATCAAATGGATTTACACAACTGTTGTTCGACCAATATTGGCTTATGGATGTCTTGAGTGGTAGCAGAAGGGCGAAGTGAGAACAATCCAATCAAAATTAGGCCATCTCCAAAGGATGTGCCTAATGGCGATGTCTGGATCGTTCTCTTTAACTCCCACGGCAGCGCTCGAAGTTCTCTTTGATGTTGCCCCACTACACATTCATCTCAAACAAGAAGCACTTTCTTGCACTTACCGTCTACTACCCGAGTACCCGGGTCTACTAGAGAAAACTCCTGTGAGCCGCACATCAACACACAGTCGTTGTTTCCACTTTTGGTGAATTGGGACAAAATTGTCCTTGCTTCAAGTGATCTTACAATTGCATGTAATTTTCCATATAGGACATTTTCCACGAAATTCCCTACCCGGGAAGAGTGGATATCTGGATACCTAGAAAGAAGTATTTCAGACGGCATCGTACACTGATGGCTCCCTTCTCGAAGGTCAAGCAGGTGCTGGTGGTTATTCTCGTGAGCTACGGCTGTATCAGTCTTACTCACGGTAGACACTGCACCGTTTTTCAGGCCGAAATCTTTGCTCTTATGTGCGGAGTGTAATCGACACTTCAGCAGCACGTAATGGGCAAAGTAATATGCTTCTGTTCAGATAGCCAGGCTACTACTAAAGCACTTGCTTCGGCCAACTCTAGGTCGAAGTTAGTTATCGCTGGTCGAACTCAAATCGAGGAGCTGAATTCAGCAAACGATGTTCACCTTGTATCCATGGAAATGATTTGGCTGATGAGTTAGCTCGCACCGGAACATCACATGACTTCATTGGTTCTGAGCCAGCTATTCCGGTATAGAAGTGTTGGGTAAAGCTTCAGATTCATACCTGGGCTGCCACTCAGCACAAACAATACTGGAATAGTTTGGAGTCATGTTGCCAAACAAAATTGTTTATTACTGAGCCATCTCTACGGGTGGCGAAGTATCTAACTAATCTGTCTAAGCAGAATTGCAGCATGCTGGTCGAAGCATTGACTGGCCACTGCCGACTCAGCTATTACATGGCGAATATTCAGCAAGCTGATTCATTTGTATGTGATAGCTGTGAATTATGGAACTTGGTATCATTTAATATGTAACTGTCCAGTTTTTGCGCAACTGCGTTTCAGGGTGCTCAGTAAACGCTTATTAAATGAAACTGACTTCAGAAACCTGAATCTTCAGGATGTTCTGTTGTTCTTAACCCGCTGTGGTAAAAGGCTACACTGCCCCCATTCGCCACAACAGTCCCATGTGGATAGGAAACCCAGTAACATGGGACTGTTATGCGAATAAGGGCAGTAGAGGCTCTCTTTACGCTTTATGCGTTATTCCAAAATAACTTTGTTGTTCGCAATTTGAAAAAAAAAATGCCATTAAGTCAAAATATAACCTAAAATTGTATGTTAGAAATAACACCCACCTGTTTGAGCAGGACATCTTCTTCCGTCCCAACGCCGCTGCTGGCACTGCTACTACTGCTACCGTTGCTGACGTCCAGAATCTTGGGAGCCAAACCCCGATCAATAGATGACGTCGATGATGAAGCCGAGGGTGACGATGACGAAGATGCCGTAGGAGGTGACGACGACAGCGACGTGGAGCTGGAGCAAGCCGAAGCAACAAGCGACGAACCGTTCGACGAATTCCCACTGGAACTGGCCGCACAGTTAACCAAACTGGCCACGGTCAGCGCAGAAGCGACACTACTACTGCTGCAACTGTCCACGACATCCGTTTCCTGCTCGATCCGCTGACGCTTGATAACCGGCTGGCCATTGTTGATTCGATTGGATGATGAAGCTGATGATGAAGACGACGACGACGACGATGTGGTGGAGGGTGTTGACATTATGGCCACATCGGTGACGACGACGTTCGAAGACGTACTGGACCCACTGCCACTATCGGTTACGAGTGGTACCGACGACGCCGGAGGTGGTCCAGGTGGTGGTGGTGGTAGCAAGGGCCCAAGACCCTTTTTCGGTTCCTTCTCGTTCTGGAGAACCATGGAATGTTGCTTTGTGATGTGGAATGATGAGTACACTCTGCGCGGGAGAGTGCTGACGCTGTTGAATTTGATTCTCAGTCACACGTTAGCATACGCCTTGTGTGTCGGTGAAGTATTGCTGTCGTGTCATGATGCATTGTTGAAGCCTGTAATTGAAAGTTGGGATAAGAAGAAAATTAATGTTGGTCCACTTCTAGTATGTATTGAAATATGCAAGAGCAAGTTGTCGCAAGACTGCATAAAAATCAATTCAATGAAAGAAAACGCTACCACGGTCGACATCTATCTATGGTTCGAAGGAACTCCTGGAAAAATCCCAGAAGAAACTCCTCCTAGAAAGCACTTATGGAAGTATCTCAGGAGGAACTTCTAGAGGAATACCCGATAGAATTCCTGAAGCAATCTCTGAAGAAACTTCCGTTCGAATACCTGAAGGAATTATGGAGAAATCCTAGGAGGAACTGCTGGAGAAATACCAGAAGGAATTCCTGGAAAAATAAAGCCTGTATCGGCAATAATCTGGACACAGACATACGGCTTTAATTTTGCAAAAGATCTAAATAATAGAAACATTACCGTTTCTATTATTTAGATCTTTTGCAAAGATTCGTGGGTTGTGTTTAACGACTCTATACAAAACGCGAAATCTCTCAAGAACTAATTCCATAAAAGTTTCGGCCTTCCGAACCCAACATTCCACAGAAGAACCCAATCATCGCAGTTCCAGTTTCATAGCACTGTGAGTGAGTCTGCTCAGATTTGCGCCTACCTTAATTCTGCTCCCTCACCCCACCTCTAATCCACTCCCGATAATTTATGCTTCATCCCGATCATATATCAAACCAACATAATCACTACCAAGCCGCAGCAATATTGTACCACACGCAACGCAACGGAGACGTTTGCATCGACCGAGGTGCTGAGCCGATCGCCGCCGCCACCGTAGCGCTTTGCAGGTAGACACACCACGTTGATCAAGTCCTTCTTTCATCTTTATTTCTTCCAAGTGCGCCCCATTCAAGAGACGTCGTCGTCGACGACGGTTTTCTCGGTTTAGCGCAGCATGCAAGCCTCTTGTCTTGTTGGCTCATCTTCCTCCCTATTCTTACCGGAAGCTATCAAAATTCCTTCCCTTCCTCTTTGGTCTACTCTTTCATTTATATATATTTTTTTTTGAGAATTCGTGAAGAACACGAATGAACGAGTCTACCGGCCCGGAGGGCACGTCTCTGGCGAGCCGAGAGACTTTTTTTTCTGGGATTCAGCGAACGAAACATATTTGTTGAGCTTGGAATTTAGGTGGGATTTGATTATTTTGTGATCAAAATAAAATGATTTCCATTATTTTCATATATTCTGATGGGGCAAAAATTACTGTAGTCTAGATATGCACTAACTACCTGGAGAAATAAAAGAACAGTTTGAAACAACAAAAACGTTTGTTGATTCACAATCCTATGAGCTAGTAGTTTTAATCAGAGCGTTAATTATTAATCATAAATTTGAACATGATTAACGATTAATGATTAATTAAGATTTATCAAAAATTAATCATCATAATCACAGAAAATTCTCATAATTAACCTTAACACCCAAAACAGCCAACATCGAATTTTACAATTGACAAATTCATAACTCTGTTGAATTTCAACCAATCTTGATGAAATTTTGAGACACGATTCAGTTTTTTTATTGAAGTTTTGATGTTGATTTCCGTATTTCCTTGGGAATTAACAGCTTTATGACATTTGGGGTAATCATATTAAAACATTCGTTTTCTCTATGAAACTATTTGAAACATTGTGAATAATGGAATACTTATCGAAACTGGTTCTAACAGTAAATTTTCTGAATGTCTGGAGTTCCTCCGGATGTTCCTAGGTCCTCTGGAATGTACCCGGGGGAATCTGAGCAAGGGGACGTTTACATTTTTATCTCAAAATATATCATACGGCAGCTTTTTCTTCATGGCCATTGATCATTGGTTATTTTAATCGTTTCCGGATCCATCGGGATGACCTGATGGAACCTGTAGTAGGAGACAACTGCATATTTACTCCTAAACATATCGTGCGGCAGCTCTTTCTCCAGGATTTTTCATTAATAGGATTCCTATAACCATGAAAAGAGTCATTGATTATTTTGGCCGCTTCCGGAACATCCGGGGTGCCCTGGAGGAACCTGCAGAGGAATACATTTGCATTGGCCGTTTTGGTCCGATCCGGAACCTCCGGTTTGGAACCAAAACCTGGCGGCAGAGCTTGGAATTTTATCGCGAGTCACTGAGTGGTGTAAGTATCATAATCACTTGCAAAGGGTTAGGGGTAGGCGGGGCAATATGGACACCCGGGGCGGAATGGACACCCTCAATATTTTGAAATATGCAAACTTTTTTGAACTTTCAATGAATGGAGAATATAGTCCATTTGTCTAAAACGTAGTTTCAGGAAAGAAACATTCGAAATTAAAATTATACTTGATTTTACACGAAAAAGTTGCGTCCTCCGTTTTTTGTACATGGAAATTATAATTTTCACACCATCTAAAATAAGATTTAGTCATTAATTTATTGCAGGTCGATTAAAACCTGATATTTCTAGAACACATGTAAGTAGTTTTGCTATATCTACATGCTTAGCATGTTTATATTTTCTTCTTTATTATATCAAAAATCAAGTTTGGAAATATCTTCTGCTGCCGGGGCAAAATGGACACTCACCTTTTTGAAAGAAGCGGCAAGGGAAAAATATAACCTAAATCACAAACCAACCAAATTCTTCGATTTCAGTATATTTTCGGTTAAATGTTCACTATAGTAGACATAGGGTGAAACAAATTGGTCAAAAAACGACAGAAGTGGAAAATAGTTGTTCTAGGCACAGCTGTACATGCCGACAAAAACGAAGCTTTATCCAAAACAGCCTGAATTTAAATTAACTGAACAAAAATGAACTACTTCGGCGTATTATTCATCCATAATAGTTGTTTTGTAATGAAATGACTTTATAGGTGTAAATAATGTACGAAATTCGTAAAAGTCTCATGGTGTCCATATTGCCCCATGGGGGTGTCCATTCTGCCCTGTATGGTTGAAGACGGTCATGAAAAACTAACATTTTTCAAAACATTTTTTGAAGTGGATAAATCGTTTTTCTTCGTGAGCATTCTTATGCAATAGATGCTAAATAGACTTTAAAAGGATACATCTATCAGAAAACTAAACTTTTTTGACATCTTGCCAGGTAAAGTTGGCAAAAACCTTAGGGTGTCCATTAGGCTGCGGCTTATTTTTCAAAAGTTGTTGAAACCTGGAATTCGATAGCTCTTTTGGATTCAAATGACACAAAAAGAGAAACCTCTGAGTTTAAGCCAAAAATATTGAGGTTTAGAGGTCGCGCAATCGCTTCAAAGTCGAATTTTCGAGTAATAAAAAGGTGTTTTCACTTCAAGCTTTCTCAATTTTCAATCGATTTTCAATCTTTTTTCATGAATTTCTCACAAATTAAATTTTGAATAAACTCGTAGAACATCATTTTTTTTCCAAAGTCACGCAAAATATGAGTTTTTGAAGATTTAATTCATTTTGTCTTCTTTTTACAAAAAAATTTAACTTTCGAGTCCTATAACTCTCAAAAAACTCTACAAAAGCAAAATTTAAATTGGTCAAACGGTTAAAAAGTTATAGGACTCTAAAGTTAATTTTTTTTGTAAAAAGAAAAAAAAATGAATTAAATCTTCAAAAACTCATATTTTGCGTGACTTTGGAAAAAAATGATGTTCTAAGAGTTTATTCAAAATTTAATTTGTGAGAAATTCATAAAAAAAATTTTGAAAATCGGTTGAAAATTGAGAAAGTTATGGCACTTGAAGTGAAAACGCCTTTTTATTACTCGAAAATTCGACTTTGAAGCGATTGCGCGACTTCTAAATCTCAATATTTTTGGCTTAAACTCAGAGGTTTCTCTTTTTGTGTCATTTGAATCCAAAAGAGCTTACGAATTCCAGGTTTCAACAACTTTTGAAAAATAAGCCGCAGCCTAGTGTCCATTAGGGTGGCTCACACTTATATGAAAAGCAAAAATTTCGAAAAATGCCAAGTCTTACTTCCTAAATCAGTTCTTTTGGACTCCCAGAGCCAGAAGCTACGTTCAAAATTTGAGCAAAATCGGTTAAGCCTAAGGGGGCGCTCAAAACGCTTGAAGTTTGTATGGGGAAACTTGGCCAAATGTATGCAGAAATTTTAAGTTTTCGAATTTTGCCGCTAGGTGCCGTTGTAAGCGTTTAATAATCAAACCCTTTTGTATTATTGTAGGTGACTATATGCCAAACAACTGTTTCGAAGACCGCGAAGTGATCCGACGGCTGTGAAAACAGTTATACCCTAGGCAAAGTGAGGCAAAGTATTGAGTTTTCATTATTGATATTATTCCTTTACATGTATTGGAAAAACAAAAATAAAGTTTATTCTCACTTTAACTAGGGTATAACTTTTTTCACAGGCGTTGGATCGCTTTGCGGTCTTCTACAAAGTTGTTTGGCATATAGTCACCTACAATAATACCAAAGGGTTTGATTATTGTACGCTTACAGCGTCACCTAGCGGCAAAATTCGAAAACTTAACATTTCTGCATACATTTGGCCAAGTTTTTCCATACAAACTTCAAGCGTTTTGAGCGCCCCCTTAGGCTCAATCGATTTTGCTCAAATTTTGAACGTAGCTTCTGGAAGTTCAAAATAACTGATTTAGGAGGTAAGACTAGAAGAAGACGGCAAAATTCGAAAACTTAACATTTCTGCATACATTTGGCCAAGTTTTTCCATACAAACTTCAAGCGTTTTGAGCGCCCCCTTAGGCTCAATCGATTTTGCTCAAATTTTGAACGTAGCTTCTGGAAGTTCAAAATAACTGATTTAGGAGGTAAGACTAGGCATTTCTCGAAATGTTTGTTTTTCATATTAGTGTGGGCCACCCTAGTGTTCACTTTGCTCCAAAGTTCAGACTGAGAAGAGTTTATGCTTTCCAGGAAATTGTAGCACCGATTGGGCAGCAAACAACCCTAGGGAATATTGAGACACCGAATCCGGTGGGAGCTTTGATCGTAGGCTATGGTCCTCCAGAAAATAGGGGATTGGTGTCCGGCGCTACCAGCCAGCCATAAAAAAAAATCGTAACGCGTCACAAATCCACAACAGAATAATACGAGCCGTAACCAACGGCAACGATCCCAGCGAACAAAAAGGACCTTTGATTATGTACAAACTTGGTATGAGGAACTGCCGATCTCTCAACTTTATTGGGAACAGCCGCATACTCACCGATGTACTAAGGGATCGCGGCTTTGATATCGTAACGCTGCAGGAAGTGTGTCGGACAAGATCCATGGTGCGAACGTTTAGAGATAATCATACCATCTACCAGAGCTGCGACAACACACGCAAGCTGGAAACAGCTTTTATCGTGATGGGTGATATTCAGAGGCGCGTGATCGGTTGGTAGTCGTTCTACGAAAGAATGTGCAGGTTGAGGATCAACGGTCGAGTCTTCAACTTCAGCATAATAAACGTGCACAGCAAACACTCCGCAAGCACTTATGATGACAAGGACACATTCTGCGAACAACTCAAACGCGAGTACGACCGTTGCCCGAGCCACAACGTCAAGATCGTCACAGGAGACCTAAAGCCCTTAAGGCTCAGGTGGGTTACAAATAGGAAATCGACAATTGTAAAGTTCAGCGGCCACCAGCTGACGAAAGAAAACGATTTTAGCGCCTTTAAAAACAAGGCCATACACATAGCACCTTTTTCCCAACACAGCCTCCCTTATCGTTACACCTGGAGATCACCACATCAGACGGAATCGGAAATCGACCTTGTTCTGAATGATGGGAGGCACTTCTTCGATATTATCGACATTAGGACCTATCGACTCAGCATACGCGTAGAATCTCGAGACAGCGTTGCCAGACGAAGGTGAGCTCGATTTAGCCCCTCTAAGAGGACTGCTGGGGTACAGTAAAAGCAGCCATCAACGACGCCGCCGGGAGCACAATCGGGTACGTGGAACGGGGTCGATGGAACGAATGATTCGTCGATGAGAGCTGACTGATTTTGGGGGGAGAAGAATGCTGCGCGTGCGCTATTGCTGCAGCAAAGAACCCGGCAGAACGTGGAACGTTACTAACAGAAGCAGAAACAGAAGACCCGCCTATTTCGGGGGAAAAAGCGCCGCCTGGAAGAAGCGGAGTGCAAGGAAATGGAACTGTTGTGCCGTTTCCATGAACAAGGAAGTTCTACGAGAAGCTCAGCACATTCCGCGTAACGGCTCCGAGTCGCGAACCGAAATATGCAGGGATAAGAACAGAGGCCTCTTGACGGACGGACGTGAGGTGATCGAAAGGTGGAAGCAGTACTTCGACCACGTCAACGGAGGGAACGACTACGTCAATGCAGCTGAGGACGGAAACGGGCCAACTCCCACGCTGAGGGAAGTTAAGAATGCCATTCACCAGCTCAAAACCAACATAGCAGATGGTAAGGATGGTATCGCAGCTGAATTCAATAAAATGGGCTCAGAAAAGTTGGCCATCTGTTTAGGAATAGGATGAACATGGGGGCATACTGGGTGTCTACTACCTGGAATAACCTGGAAACCGGGAATCCTCAGTGAAATTTATTTAACAAGGAAAACCTCGAATACTCAGGGAACATCTTGAATACTCAGGTAATTTTTGTACCGATATAAAAATAAAAATCGGGTCATATGAATTAGAAATAGTGAACTTTACTACTTGTTGATCAGCTCAGAAGTAGAATCAACAGAGTTTACTACATTGTAGGTAAGAATAAAAAAGTTGTTGGAGTGTAGCGTTACATGGGACAATTATACGTAGAACGGCAGTTTAGATACTGGCATGAATAGTATTACATGAAGGTAGATATTATGTGTTTACAACCATTAGGTAAACTAGACACTACAAGTCCCTCGTGGAATTTTCACGGAATTCCTCCTGCGTCTTGACCAAAGACATATTCTAAAACCTCCACTAGAGTTTATCTCAGGATATATTTTGAAGCTGTTTTCGCGGGATTTTTCCTAGAGTTTTCATAGGGATTCCTCTTGGATATTTTCCGCGATACTTTCCAGCATTCGTCTTGGGATTTATGTGTCCATTATGAGAGACCTACGTGACTTTATGCACTGGTCGATGGGGAAAGAGCAAGCCCCTAATCACCGACTTGCAAATTGCCTAATTGCCTGACTTGCAAACAGCTCACCCGTTTCGGTTATTTCTCCGAGACCATGACGTGCCTTGACACGCCTATACTGCCCCACTCGCATAACTGTCCCATATGAATAGGAATCCCAGCAAAGATGGGACTGTTATGCGAGTGGGGGCAGTATACTCCTTGTTGTTGGAGCTGATTTTGATGTTTAAGTCATCTGTATATAGATCCCGATGTTCTGCTTGTCCAGTAGCTCGGCAGCATCGGTCGATTTCAATCACATCCAGCAAATTCACAGACTTCTCTTCTTCTCTACTCTAAAACGCAAGTCAAGCATAACTTTTCAACAAATCCGGGTTAACTGCTGCATGCATGATTCATAAAGCAAATTGAAGAATCCACATCACTGTTTGATGATTTCTCGGATACTTTTTCAAAACGACGTATCAACATAGGGGTTGCGTGTATTATAGGTCGTTTTGAAAAAGTATCCGAGATTTATTGCTTAATTTGTTTAACTAAGCATATTACAGTCGAACCTCCATGAGTCGATGTTCCTTGACTCGATATCGACTCATGGAGGTAAACTTTTTCATACTGAAAAATAATTTCTGGGTTACTATGATGGTCCCACCAAAAAGCTTCCCAAAGGATTTTTGTTCCACTACTCGATATTTCCTTGAGTCGATGGTCCCTTCAATATCGACTCATGGAGGTTTTACTGTATTCGAAACGACGTATCTAACTATTTTGATGTTTACAACTTTACTGATAGATACACCGTTTTGATATATGAGAAAACCAAACGACGTATCTAGCCAAAATCAAAAGTAAGAGATACACCAAACTGGCACCATACAAAAGCGACGTATCTGGCATGACGTATCTCTAACCAACCCGGTGTATGTGTATTTTTATCAAAATTCATTGTGAAAATGATATGGAATGAGTAGGTTTTGTTTCTTACCTAGTGCGTGCTATATCCCTGGTGATGTTAAGCACGAAAAAACTTATGAAAAGTCTTTTTATAAAAAACTATTTTAGTGAAATGGTCGTCAACATTGACCATGAATTTACTCAGATCAGCGAAAAAGTTAGATACGTCGATTTGAAAAATTATGCTTGAAGTGTTTGAATCTGGTGACTTCAAGTTAATTGATTGATTTATCTTTATTTGAGAGACTTACAGCCCTTGGCTGGTTCGTCTCTTTAGCGACTTCAAGTTAAATTTCCGGAGAAATTTCAGGCCAGGCATTCTTCGAATCGATTTTTTGGTCTATACTCTAATAACATTTTAAAGATATGGTAGTTTCATGTGATTCCAGGAACCTCGTTCGAAGATTTGTTTAATTAGCTCGTAGCTATCGGAGAATTGAAGAAAAAATGATGAAATTGCTCTGATACACACTCAGATTTATCTTCGTTGTTCGGTAATTATTTTGCTGAAAAAATTCGGTAATGCGAAAAAACAACCGTATTTCGGTAAAGTGAATTCATTTTACAACAATTCGGTAATTTTATTACCGATTAAATTGTAATTTGATACTTTGACAGCATCATCTGTCAAATAATTTACAGTACGTACTGTAAAATAAAGAAATTGCCGTATACTGTAAAAACTCTACTGAAAACTACTGTAAACCCCACCTTACTTTACCGAAGTTTTGTAAAGTTGCCAGCAACATTTGCGAATTGTCAAACTGCTGATGGTGCTGAAGTTTTGTTTCAGTTTTAGTAGATCAAGGAATGGTTTCCTCTAAAATATCTGTTGAGCTCTAAAAATCTTGTCATCTGAGAATTGTGGCCATATTTAGCGGAGCGTCGAATTTGCTGCAATAGACCATTCCCGTCTGACCTAACCCCCCTTTTTTATATTTTTCTTCGAAAGACAATTGCTTTTGATGATAATTGCCGCTTTCAGATTTTTTTTGTATGCTATCCTGATTTTCTTACAATTTTTCAAAAACTGGGAAACTCACCACATTTTCAAATAAAAATCATCATGCGAAGTAGTTTTTAGTTGTTTTTGGCAACTCTGAAATGGTGATCTTTTTTTTTCACCTCGAAAAATGAGCAACGTCTGGGACCGCTTCTTATGTTTACATTCAGAAATGTCAAACTACTCAAACATGCATACGGCTCCAGAAGAGAAATCTCTGATCGAAATAGATAAAGCTGGAAGAAGTGAGTTCCGGGTCGTGGATCGTACCTTCGAGGATGCGGACAAACCGACGGCGCCGATTCCAAACCCAGTGCAGACATTGGAACAGGCTTTACGTGAATGTTGGAGGAAATCGAGGAGCAAGGCTCCGCATAAACCTTCCCGATTCAGGCCAAGCCGGTGCTACTCTGGCGAAGATACATGAACAACCCGGTCCAGGTATACGTCGGAACGCTGGATCTGGCCGCAACGGTGTGCGAATAAGTATATGCGGGTGATAAACTTCGTGATCAACATAGAGCCCAAGGACAAGGTCATCATTTTTTACGACCCAAAGACGAGGGCCGATGATCTGTCGAGTGAACTGTTCTGTCCGTTATAAATTGTACCGATCTGGAACAGGCTTACCGTAAGCAGGCCCTGGAGTACATCAAATCTGACGATGTGTGGGTCCTTTTCGCGACGGATGTGGCCTCACGAGGGCAAGACATCGATGACATTTCACACGTTGTGAATTACGACTTCCCGTGGAATATTGAGGAGTACGTGCACCGATTGGACCGGACAAGTCGCGCCAGCCGAAGTGTAGTTTTCCTGAGGATCTTCACGCGAAGCAACTGGGCGGTGGATTCGGACCTGATAAAAATGTTGGAGAAAACCGAGCAGGAAGTACCGGACGAGATTCGCCAGATGGCTGACCGGTTCGCGGCCGAGGAGCGAGAAGTTCCTTCGGCCGATGAGATGGCGGCGGTGGTGGTCGATGGTAATTAATTAATTATGGTGCTGCTTCAGAACCTTACCAAAGTGTTGCGTTCTGTGACAATATTCATGGTGTAATTGAATAAAAATATAAATGTTGTCGACGTTAGAGCCGAATTTTTCTTATTACCCTGGAGGATAGTTCAAATGACCATCACTATCTTACTTTATCGATTACTGACTTAAGTATAGGTGGCTACTTTTAAATCTGGTCGGTCGATTGATTTAAATCATTTCAGGATAACAATTGCACCATATTCTTCGAAGACAATTGGGTTCTTTAGGGGTATCTAGATTATTGCATAATCGGAATCTCCGTCCAAAAATTAGTCGAAATCCAAAATTACATCATTTTAGGTGCCCGGGAACTATTTTTTAAATTCATTTTAAGTTTGTATGGGGATTTTTTTTTGTTCGGGGCGAACTGTCACTTTATCGATTGAACTGTCATTCTATCCACGGAAATTAAAACTGTTTTGTTTATTTAACCATCAAAACAAAGGAATCGGAACGCAATAAAATCACGTTATACTCAGAAAAATGAGCTCTTTCGATTAGGCTAAAGAAAAAGGGAATATTTAATTCACTAAACAACCCAATTGCTAATATTTTCAGGAAAGCATGTACAAAGCAAATTGATCTAATTGTAAAGCAGTTGCAAAGAGCAAAGAGAGTTGTTCTATTTTCAAAGTGGATGTGCGCATCACCATACAACTTCGGAGGACTTGGTAAACCTTCTTCTCGACGTTCTGATGACTGTATTGTGTGTCACCAAACAACTTTGGAGGACTTGGTAAACCTGACATGTACTGATGGATAGGACGAATAACAGATGTATTATGTGTCACCAAACAACTTCGGAGGACTTGGTGAACCTTCTTCTAGAGGTGTCATCAAACAAATTCGGAGGACTTGGTGAACCTTCTTCTCGACGTTTTAATGACTAGGGCGAATAACTACAAAGTAAATTGATCTAATTTTAAAGCAGATGTATTGTGTGTCACCAAACAATTTCGGAGGACTTGGTGAACCTTCTTTTCGACGCGTCACCAAACAAATTCGGAGGACTTGGTGAACCTTCTTCTCGACGTTCTGATGACTAGGGCGAATAACTACAAAGCAAATTGATCTAATAATAAAGCAGATGCATTATGCGTAGGGCCCATATAGCCGAGGCGGTAAACGCACGGGTATTCAGCATGACCATGCTGAGGGTGACGGGTTCAATTCCCGGACGGTCCAGGATCTTTTCGTAAAGGAAATTTCCTTGACTTCCTTGGGCATAGAGTATCTTCGTGCCTGCCACACGATATACACATGCAAAATGGTCATTGGCAGAGGAAGCTCTCAGTTAATAACTGTGGAAGCGCTCATAGAACACTAAGCTGAGAAGAAGGCTTTGTCCCAGTGAGGACGTTACGCCAAGAAGAGAGAGAGATGTATTATGTGTCACCAAACAACTTCGGAGGACTTGGTGAACCTTCTTCTAGAGGTGTCATCAAACAAATTCGGAGGACTTGGTGAACCTTCTTCTCGACGTTTTAATGACTAGGGCGAATAAGTACAAAGCAAATTGATCTAATTATAAAGCAGATGTATTACGTGTCACCAAACAACTTCGGAGGACTTGGTGAACCTTTTTCTCGTCATGTACTGATGGATAGGACGAATAACTACAAAGGAAATTGATCTAATTTTAAAGCAGGTGTATTGTGTGTCACCAAACAAATTCGGAGGACTTGGTGAACCTTCTTCTCTACGTTCTGATGACTAGGGCGAATAAGTACAAAGCAAATTGATCTAATTATAAAGCATAAGTATTGCGTGTCACCAAACAACTTCGGAGGACTTAGTGTACCTTTTTCTCGACATGTATGTTACAGTAGTGATTGATAGAATGAATAACTACAAAGCAAATTGATCCTTTTTGAGGACAGATACAGTGTCGGACAAAACAATAAGAC
>NW_026916994.1:0-50000 GCF_035046485.1 Aedes albopictus
GAAACTTGTTGTCGGGAAAAAATCGTGTACCACAACCGGGTAGGAGCAGGGGCTAACTACAGCGAGTGTGAAGCGATGTCTAGGAGTAGATTTTCCCCGGTGATTCCTATCGCTTGCAATTTATTCCTGATCGGGTTGAGTGAGACAGTTCATGAGGCGTTGATTTATATTGCGTTTGATTACTTAGTACTTGTTCGTTCTAGTTCACCCAGATCACAACCAATTTATACCTTGTATTCTAGAGCCTTTTTGTAGACCTTAATTCCAGTCTCTTCCCAGATGTATTCTTTCATATCAACTACACATTGGAATAAATCACATCAAAATCTGATCATAAGTGGAAAAACTCAAATTGAAGTAATTGGGTTTTCCGTTGTGTTTTTGCCAAGTGTAGTTATCGTGTAATCGTTTGACAGCTAAGCAGTGTACAAATGTTTTGTTTACGCTTATCAGAAGAGGTTAAGTGAAGCTGAAGTTTAGCCGTTTTCTTTGATATAACTCACAGTGCGTGCTAGTTTTGACCGTACAAAGTGAATGAAATTGATAGTCAATCAATTCAACAATGCAGTTTGTTAAAGAAGGTTAATATTGTTATTCTGTTAATTTCAAACCCAAACAAATTGACGTTGAATTTACATACAATATGTGAAAATGAAAATTTTTTTTGATGGAATCCTTTACCGTACATTCAAAATGAAATAAGTTGATTTTCCGGCTGTTTCCGGAAAATCTGCGTTTAGTGTATGATAAAACTATTGTTCCTCTTTCAAATGCTGAAAGAAAACCTTCCGGATGTTTCCGATTTCAAAAGTTGCTACACTTTGAAAAAATCGTGATAATTATATTATTATATGATATTATTTGCCTTAAAACACTATTTGGCCCTCTGAACGTATTTTTGCTGATAACTAGAACTCAACAGCTTTCAAGCAAAAAAAAGAAGTTTAAAATCGGTCAACTGGTTCAAAAGTTGTGATTTTTTGAAAAATTTTACTTTCGAAAAATCTTGACTTTTACAATCATAAAATTGGTCACCCTAATGACGAAATAAAAAAAAAATACGAAAACTATGAAATACGTTTCATTACTAATTTGGGTTGCATTTGGGTTGTGAAAATGCGTCAAAATAATTTTGATCAGTTTTGATGTACTAGGTGCTCCACTGTGAACTGTATGAATCCATCCCCAGCTTCATCATGGATTTACCAGTTTTCTATCTGTAAAAAACACTCACAAACAAGCCCACATCCCCACACCACTCTTTTTGGTTCTAGCTCCCGGAATCCGAACATTTCTAGTTTCTGGTATCTCCAGATGCATCTAGACCATCTTCATCAGAAGCATACATAGACACCCCAGATTCACTTCAATTACTCCGAGACTTGCTCCGAGAACCCCCAATTTTTGAAAATACGTACTTTATGCTGCATTTCAGAATTTACTTTCCTTACTTTCCTGGTGATGAAGAAGAAGCTCCGACGTCCTCAATCTGCGAATTTGTCACCAGCTGCAGACAACAAAACCAGCAATTTATTATCTGCTGCGATGCCAACGCTCACCACACTGTATGGGGATGCAGTGACATCAACAAACGAGGTGAGTCCCGTTTAGAATATATTTCTGCTAATAACATTGATATATGTAACAGAGGGGACAAACCAACATATGTTAACTCAAGGCGACATGAAGTACTTGATTTAACACTTTGTAGCCAAATTCTAACAGATAGAATTACCTCTTGGGAAGTATATGGGACTCTCTCATATCATAAGCATATCACCTTCTCAATAGAGAGGGGAGAGACCGTGAGGGAATTCTATCGAGACCCCAGGAACACCAACTGGGATCTCTACAAGCAAATTCTTGCGACCAAGCAACCTCTGCTGGACGAAAAAATAAGAACAGCAGAGCAACTAGAAGAATTCTAGGATGGTCACTAACAAAATTATACAATCATACTACGAAAGTTGTCCACAAAGGGAAAGGAGTTCAAACAGGAAAGTCCCTTGGCGGAACAACGCTCTACAAAAAATGAGGAGGAAAGTAAGGAAACTCTTCAACAGAGCAAAAGCAACTTCGGATTGGGGCCAATATAGAAAGGACCTAACCGAATAACCGAATGCACTGAAATAAGGAAAAGCAAACGAAGACATTGGAGATTCATGTGTGAAAACATCCAATACACTTCAGAAGCGGCCAGGCTTCAAAAAGTCCTTTCTAAGGAACACTCAAATGGCCTAGGCAACGTTAAGAAGGATAATGGCACATTCACCAGAAGTCCTTCAGAAACATTGGAAGTACTGATGGAAAAACATTTTCCAGGCTCATTTGCTGTTGATGAAAATTCATCGGGACAATTGAGGACAAATTCTGGACGCAATATGAACAGAAAAGATGCACTCATGGAATCCCGAAAAATTTTCACAGTGGCAATGGTGGACTGGGCAATAAATTCCTTCGACCCTTTCAAATCTGCTGGAGAAGACGGCATTTTTCCGGCGCTAATACAGCACGGTAGGGACATAATCATCCCTGCTCTATTTGAGATGTTTATTAGTAACATGACACTGTGCTACATTCCCAGTTGGTGGAATAAGGTAAGAGTGATACAGTACGGACCCGGTTTTTTGAGCCCCATTTTGCGACGAACTTTTTGCTCTCATTATCTAACGGTCAAATATTGACCAATTAATTTAAGATTATCATCAAACTACTGCTAAAAGGCACAACATAGAGGGATAAAAAATATGAATATCTGTTAAGATTTTTGAGGGGAGCAAAAATTGTGTTCCGGAAAGGGGCTGACAAAATCGGGTCACTTATGTATTCATACCAAAAAACGGCAAACGGGACAAAACACAACCTAAAGCATACAGGCCAATAAGCCTTACCTCAATTATACTCAAAATAATGGAGAAGATGCTGGATGAGCATATCAAAGGCTCGTTTTTAAAAGCTCACAAGCTAAATAAATTACAGTTTGCCTATTGCAAAGGCAAGTCGACGGTAACAGCCCTTCACACGTTGACACAAAAAATAGAAAAAAGCATCAAATAAGGTAATTTGCCAATTGTTGCACGGCTAAAAATTCGCCAATTATTGCACACCCCATAAGAAAAGCATGGAGTGTGCAACAATAGGCGAGTTTTTAGCCGTGCAACAATTGGCAAATTACTACAAGGAAGTAGCGTACTGTGCATTTCTTGATATTGAAGGTGCGTTTGATAACGCTTCACATGCTTCAATCAGATCAGCTGAGAAATCGATGTATTGTCTCCAGACTGGGCGAATCAACCATTAAAGTAAGTACGTCTAAGGGCTGTCCCCTAGGAGGTGTACCTTCACCATTGCTGTGGTCTTTAGTTGTTGATGACTTGCTTAATAGTTTAGTGGCAATGGGATTCGAAGTCATTGGTTATGCAGATGATATCGTGATAGTGGTAAGAGGGAAGCATGATGAAACGCTATCAAACAGAATGCAAATAGCGTTAAACTACACTCTTGCCTGGTGTAAAGGAGAGGGACTAAACGTAAATCCCTCAAAAACTACTCTTGTAATTTTTACAAGAAAAAGACATGTCAATATAAAGGCACCGTCCTTGGATGGGGTACAGTTGACATTCTCCTCCAGGGAGAAATATTTAGGAGTCATACTAGATAAAAAACCCTGTAAAAAACTGAACTGGAGTGAACATCTAGAGCATGTAGTAAATAAAGCAACAGCTGCTTTTTGGGCCTGTCGGAGATTGATCGGGGGAAAGTGGGGGCTAAAACCCAGGATAGTTCATTGGATCTACCTGGCAGTTGTTAGACCCAAAGTCTCTTATGCCTCTCTAGTCTGGTGGCCTAAAACCAAAACCAAAACAGCCCAACGAGTGCTGGCTTAACTTCAACGTTTAGCAACATTGTCAATAACAGGAGCTATTCAAAGTACTCCTGGTTCAACACTAGATGCCTTAATGCATCTGCTACCCTTGCACCCAGTGATGGAAAACAGTGAGGAATGCAGCTGAGTAGACACAAACGCACAGCTATCCTACTCGTGAACAACAGAAGCCAGAATATATTCGGACTTCCTTCACTCGCGAGCTAACGAAGCTGGTCGCACTCGTGATTGATTCGCGAAGCAGCTCTGAACATTTTTCAATTTTGTGAAAAAACGAATTTACACGACCGACAGATTAACTTTTCAGGAACAATAAAGCACAAACTACTATCTGATGGATAATTACTTATTTTGCTATTAAAATCGCACTAAAATGCAATTCCCGCACCTCCACTTGTTCTTCGCGAATAAAAATTCATGAATGTTTTTGTTTTTGTCTTGCTTCATACTCGTGAAGCAAGCGGGTGCGAATAAACTCACACACGGCTTACTCTCGGCACCGTGAGTAAACCGTTTGTTGCTTTTACACTCGCGAGTTGATTCACGATGAGAGTGTTTCCATCTCTGCTTGCACCAATTTGTGCAACTAGAGGTGAAGAAAAGTGCCTTGAAGTTAAACAGATATAAGAACATCTTAGAAGGCGATCTAACAGGACATTTGGAAATCTTAACCAATGTTACTGTAAATCCACTAGTAATACAAAATGAAGACAGGATCAAATCAAAATTCATCTTAGATATACCATACAAAGTTTCGATTGATGATCGGAGCGTATGGGAATCAGGAGGACCAACGGTTCGACCAGGATCTATTGTATTCTATACGGATGGATCGAAAATGAGTGATAGAACTGGGGCTGGAGTATATGGACCCAGGACTAAACTCGCCATACCAATGGGTAAATGGCCAACGATGTTCCAAGCTGAAATTCAAGCTATTTTGGAATGCGCAGCCATCTGTCTTAAAAGAAAATATAGACATGCGAATATCTATATCTTTTCAGACAGTCAGTCAGCTTTAAAGGCAGTCTGCACATTTGAGTGTTATTCTAAGCTAGTATGGGAGTGCATTACACTACTGAAGGAAGTGGCTGGATGGAATACTGTAAAATTATTCTGGGTACCAGGTCATTGTGGAATTGCAGGCAACGAAATTGCGGACCAGCTAGCTAGGGAGGGATCTCTGGGTGCCTTGTATGGACCGGAACCCTTCTGTGGAGTATCATCAAGTGCTCTATCGATGGAGCTAAAAAATTGGGAGAAACAGAGCGTAGGAGCAAACTGGCATACTGCACCTGGAATATACCAGTCAAAGAGATTCATCGTGCCAAGCGTGAAAAACACGAACACACTACTGAAACTTAGTAAACGCGAATTAAGTGTGTACACAGGATTGTTAACCGGGCACTGCCCATCTCGACACTTTCTATTGAAGCTCAAGAAGATTCAATCAGAAGAATGTCGGTTCTGTGGTTTCAACTCTGAAACCTCGGAACATCTACTTTGTGAGTGTAGTTTTCTCTTTAAGAAGAGAGAACGTTATTTCGGTGGATGCATCATACATCCCCGAGATATCTGGTGGGATATAAATCCCAAGAAGGTAGTGGCTTTCATTTTGGAAGCTATTCCAGACTGGGGTATAATGCAGGCCTAAAAAAAAAAACAACAATCGCTAGTTCTAAAGCAAGTGGGTCTTACCACAGTAGATCAATTAAAGGTCGCAGTGGTTGTGTACCCCTACAGGGAAAAAAATAAAAAAAAAGATATAAACGAAAAACATTTACATGTTTTTTTTTTTTTGAAAGAGATGAACCAGCCTAGGGCTGAAAATCTCTATAATAAAGTAATAATAATAATCCATGTTTTTGAGGGGGTGACCCCAAACTTTTGCACGGGAGTGTATGCTCATGCTCGTGGTTTCAGTTGGAAAAACCTTCTATACTTCAGCTAAACGTATTACATGAAACAAACCTTGTCATAGTTCTGTTGAGGAATGCTTACATACATTTGGCATGAATTTCCTCATGATCCAAATTAAAATAATAATATTTTTTCAAAAGTCATCAAAACATTTACAGCATATCTCCAGAATAAGAGGCGAATGAACCCCGCTGGTTTAAAACCTCCTCCTCTCTCCTCTTCTTGGCGTAACGTCCTCCTGGGACAAAGCCTGCTTCTCAGCTTAGTGTTCTATGAGCACTTCCACAATTATTAACTGAGAGCTTCCTCTGCCAATGACCTTTTGCATGTGTATATCGTGTGGCAGGCACGAAGATACTCTATGCCCAAGGAAGTCAAGGAAATTTCCTTTACGAAAAGATCCTGGACCGACCGGGAATCGAACCCGTCACCCTCAGCATGGTCCTGCTGAAAACCCGTGCGTTTACCGCCTCGGCTATATGGGCCCTGGTTTAAAACCTCTATAGTCTATAATAAACGCAAAAAAAAAAAATAAAAAAATAAAATATATCGAGGTTTAAAACCTCTATAGTCTATAATAAACGCAAAAAAAAATATCTCCAGAAGCTTTGCCAGATAAATAATGTTTGTTATAAATTCTTCAAAAAAATCATAAGAGATCCTGCAAAAACATTTCTGTGACATTTTCTCTTAGGACTATTAGGAAGCTCACATTTAAAATAATCCATATAATCTTTACAAACACTCTTTTACCCGTATGAAGAACCAGCATTAATGCTAGAACTCACGAAAAAAAAATTTAAAAAAAACTCTTCTAACCATACATTTTTATTAATTTTTATTACTTTATTTAATTTATAACCTTTTGTTCAAGCTTCATAAATACCTCTGGCAATACCAACATCGTTTGAAATGATTTTAAAAAATCTTAAAGAATAGTTTTCTTTAAATTGCACCAGGCACGCCTCTGATGCATGTCACATGTAAGAAATGATCAATTTAAGATTTTATCTAGAAATTCCATCATAAATCTTCAAGTGAATAACTTGGACTGAACAAAAGTTGTTTAAAAGCCCAAGCAAACGCATTCTAGCAGAAGCTAACAACTTTATGGAAAAATCTTGAAAATATCCAAGTTTTTTCTCCAAGTTTTCCTCATAATAATTACTTTTGGATATTTTCGATTGAAGAAATGCGATTATATTCTCGTATTTATATTCACACACATCTCAGGCACCTACTCAACATTTGAAGTCGGCTAGACTAATACTCCTCCAGACAGTATCCCTACTACGCCAATGCAGCACCACTAAAGGATTGCGCGATTGAGAGTACAAACACAAAGGTGTTTAAACCGAAGGTAGTTTACCATTACGTAGCTTCAAAGGTATGCGATATCTTATCACCAACACAGATGTGAATCGATTAAGTTTGCAGCTTCCTTTCTGTAAGGTAAGTTTTTACCTGTAGCCATACTTTCCGTTAAATTTTTGGATCTTCTCTATCCCGTTTCCTAACAGGTTTTTGTTTTTTGCGCGTTATATTTATATCTTTCTACCTTTCAGCATGCCTGTACCGCATGTTCAATTGGGTTTGTTAAGGGTATCCAAATTGTTGCTCAATATGAATCTCCACCCGTAAATTATTCTAAATTAAAAATATAACCATTTTTGGTGCTTTGTTACTTTGTAGTTGTAACATTCTAAACATTTAAAGTTTGTATGAAATCTATTTTTGTCTTTCTTCGGAGATAGCTGTCATTTGATCGATTCAATTACACAAGTTTACAAAATAAAACGAAAGTCGTGAACCTCTGTCAACGACCAAAATTTTTGAAGCGCAATTTAGTGCTGATTTCGAAACTGACCTTCAAAAATTTTTAAGTAGAACAGTTTTTGAGTTTGCAACTTTTCAAAATATGTAATTTACTAAAATCCTAATATATTGCGTTTTGTTCAAAAAATTTTAAATCTTTTTCCATAAATTAAAAGCTGAAAACAATACCATTTGATCATCTGAATATAGGTTTTGCCTCAGATTGATGAAATTCAAGATATTGGCGAGTTTTAGGGACGATCTTCTTAAAATTTAGCTAAATCCCCAAAAATTTATGAAGAAATGTATTTTTTTTCAATGAAAAAACAACAATTTAAAAATTCTTTCTCAACGTTTATTTGACATATCATATGTAGGCGAGTTACAGTAAAAATTTCAGCTCAATCGGAGCATTGATTACGGAGAATTAGGTGTTTAAAGTGAGCGACTTTGCTTAAAAATAGAACAAAAATTGATTTCAAATCATAAACCTTGTACGGAAAGTCGAAAAAATTTCCGCTCTACTGTAATTTTTTTCTTTCGCGTTTTCGAACTCAGGGCATGATTCTACACCAAAAATGATCATCGGCTTACCGAGTTCAAAAATGCTGTAAACTAGTGTTATCATTTTTTCCACGGGAATTAAAGCAATGTTAATGTTTTTGACTATTTATCAAAAGAAGTCTATGAATCCAATAAAATGAATGAAGTGTGCCAGACACTAAAAAGAAATACGTTTGATTATTAAGCTGAGGAAAATAGAAATATTTGAATCGCTATACAACCCAATTTCGTCTACCCAGTTTTGTGCCTACCTTTCTCATACGCACACACACGCACACCTTTCTACCCTTGCAACGTTGATGTTGTTGTGGTGTGGCCGATTATTATTTGTTTTCTTCTATCCATGTATACTGTGCTTTGGACTGGGTTCGTGGTAGCCTAGCGGACGATCGAGCTTCGGATGCGACGTCATTCCCGAAAAAGTGCTGAACGTGACCACAAGTGTGCAAGACGAGAGATAAGCGAACGAGAGCTGTACAGTAGCCATAAATGGAAGCGAAAAAATGGAGATTCATCGACATTTAATTTCGTGTGTGGTGTTACTCAAAAGGTGGTTGGTGATGTCAAATGGGTTTTAAATTAATTGTCGCGGTACGTTTCGAACGACTCGCAGGGATTTAAATCGAATTTCATGCGGAGGAGATATTCTCCATGGTGAAATAGCTGCCATCATGGCGGCTGCTGAAATGTGATTCAAATTCGCACCGTGTGTGATGTGTGTGTGTGAAAGGTTTGGACCATGTCCGACGAATTGGACCATCCCATGGGGGATCCGGACACGTCTGGATCATTCCCGAGTGAGAATCCGAGCTGGCATCGGTTGCTTACGGACGGTCACAATGCGGCGTGTCGGGGCCCGGAGAGTCTGTTTTCTGACGCGACGACAACCCAGGCCCAGGAGGAGGAAGAAGAAGATGAATTGTTACGTGTGATTCAACATGGCAGCATTGGGAACTACGATTCGGGCAACTTTTCGTTTTCGGAGAGTTCGAACAAGGGGCAACAACCGGTCCCGAGCAGTCCCGGAGGACAGCAGGAGCTGCATCAGAGGTTCGTACAGCTGAATACGGAGCTGTACCAAGCGAAGACGGAGCTGCTGACGTACAAGTACAAATGGAACGAAATCCGCAACGAGGTGGAGCTGCAGTGGAACAAAAAATGCCAGCGGGTGGTAGACGAGAAGGTAGCGTTACAGCAGGAGGTAGACGATCTGAAGCAGCAGCTGCAGGCAGCAGTTTGCACCTTTGGCGGCAACGAGCGTGGTTTGGAAATTTACAAGCTGCGTTCGGAACTGGATCAGATCAGAATCCAATTGGATTGCAAAGACCGAGCCAATGGGATTCTGAAGGAAAAGATAGCGGAGCTTTACTGTGATAAAGAAAACCTCTCGTTGGAAGCTCGGAAGCTGGAGAAAATGCTGCTGGAAGTGCGTAGTGAATTAAGTTCAGTCAAAGCTTCGGAAGCTTGGTTCCGGAACGAGTTACATGTGTGCCAAAACATAAATACAAATTTAAGGGAAGCTAACCTATCTTTCGACAATCGATTAAGCCTGGAGAAGGCTCATGGCGAGCGGTTGAAGGTAGAATTGCAGCAGGTAATACGCAGTGCAGAGCAAGTGGAACGGAAAGCGATAGCCGAGAAGTCAAGTCTGCTTGCGAGACTGGAAACCATTGAAGCGTCCAGTCGACTAGAGAAAGTATCGGATTTGATAGCGCAGGAGCATGTGTGCAAGCATAATGATGCTGCGGAAAAAATCCAATCGCTTCTCGATTTGAACAAGAATCATGAGCGTGAAAACAACCACCTGCGGACGAATGTTGAGCTGCTGCGAAACACTCTCTCCAATCAGGAGGCACTCATCCAATCGTACAAAAACAGAGAAGCAGACAGCCGACGCCAGGTCACCACCCTGGAAGCCGACATCCGCAACCTGAAGGATGACAAACAAAGAATGGCGGAACAGAACACCGAATTGCACGAGACAATTGCGCGGAACAGCTTCACCAAACGAGACCTAGATGTCAGCATTGGGCACTTGAGAGCGCAGCTGAAAGTTTTATCGATAAACTTTGAAAATACGCGAAGGGCACTCGGTGTGAAGGAATTTGAACTTGGCCAGCTGCGGCAGGAGCTGGTCCGTATAAACGACCACTGCAGGGATTTGGAAGACCATCGGATGGAGCTGGAGCAGTCGTTGAAGGTGAGCGAATCGCACGCTCGGACAATGTACGAGCAGCTGCTGGAGAACTTCCATCGGATCCAGTCGCGAAACTTGGACCTGGAGCTAAAACTGGGTCAGTATGCCGAGCACGATGAAAAGTTTCGTAAGAGTGAGGAACTGGTGCAGAGGTTGCGGCAGGAAATTTCCGACCTGCAGGAGAAGGTGGTTCAGGACGAAGAGGCAGGGTTGAACGTGAGTAGCAGCAGCAGCAGTGCAGAGGGTAGCACCTGCGCCAGTAGCAGCGATTCGGAAGGAGGAAGTGCGAAAGTCTGCCCAAAGCATGGCAACCCCATTCCGGAAGATGACACCAAAGAGCTGAAAATATTGCTGAAGGTGATCGAGAACGAGCATCGACAGAAGTTGAAGCGGTATGAGCTGAACAATCGGACACTGTTCAAGAAGGTCAAGGAGCACAGCCGAGCCCGGAAGGTGGCAGAGCAGCAGGTGGAGGCACTGGAGAAGGATATGAGCAAGATGTCGTCGTTGAAATGCGAAATGGCGGGACTACGGGAGAAGAACATGCTACTGGAGAGCGATTTGGAAGCCATGGCGGGAGAATGCCATCAGCTGAAGGGTGAGAAGGCGCGATTGATGGTCGCGATGGAGAGCAATTGCCTTCTGAAGATGGATGATGATGTATGGAGCGCGTTCAAGCGGATATTTGCCGATCTTCGGGATAAGCAGGTGACGGATAAGGAGAACAAGCGGTTGAAGGAGCTGCTGCACATAAGCGAGAGGAAGGTCGACCAGCTCGAGCAGGAGCTCAGGCATGCCTTGGCGGTATCGGAGGAGAAGAACGCGGTGATTGAGAGTCTCAGATTGTCGAACGAGTTGCAGCGTTTGGAGGCGGATGAGATTCGATCGGAGTTGACGGTGAAGGGAATCCAGTTGGACGACTCGGCGCGCACGATAGCGGATCTCAGCGCGGAGAGAGGTTCAATGCAAAGCTCGTTGCACGAGCAGCAGATGAACGAGCAGAAGCTTCGGAAGGAGGTGGACTTCTTGCTGCAGCAGTTGCAAGTGCGGGACGTACAGCTGGAGACGGCACAGGAGCGGCTCAGATTGTTTGAGGAATCCGAACGGATACTGGCCGATTCACGGCAGCGCTTTTTCGACGACTTGCAAGCACTCAGGGACCAGATCTTGGCCGAGAGACAGGAGAAACAGGAACTGCGTGACGAGGTGGCAGCACTGCGGGTCGGCATGGTGCAGCTGATGGAAGGTAGCGACAAGGTAGGTTCGGGTATGAGCGTTTTGAGGGATTGAGGTGACGTGGTTGTTTTTATTTTGCTTTCAGAACTTCCATTCGGTCAGCCAACCGGAAAGTGTCCACCTTTCATCTTCGGCTTCGGAAGGATCGGCAGCGGTGATGGGTGCAACGGCAGCATCAGCGACGTACGACGAACAGGCGCTCAAAGCTTTGGTGGAGGACTGCACCCGGCAGCGGAGCGGTTCGGCCATTCAGCCGCTGCAGGAGTGTGTGGCGTCCCTGCGGTCCGAGATGAACCGGCTGAATGCGGTGGTGCGGCAAAATGGCGCCCAACGGTACAACAACCACGTGGTGTCGCTGATGGAGGAACTGCAGGACGCCACCAACGGTACGTACAATGCGAGATGAGTTTAGGAGTTTTAAGGTGAGCGGGGCTGCCATTGAAGGGGGGTTTGCCATTGGCGCACTTTCAACAAGGAGTGAAAGTGGCGATCAAATGGTTATAGAGAGGTTAGGTTCGAAAGAGATAGTAGGGGATTTGGATGATCTTTTTGTAGCGTTTTAGTAGAAGATCTTTAGCCTGTAATTGTGTTAGTGGAAAACGTCGTGATATTGATATTATGGATATGCACAACAGTATGATCTGAATTCTGTGTCGTTTGGTGATTGATCGATAGAGTTGAATTTTCATCGCAAAATATCGTTCAAGAACCACTAGGTTTGGTTTCTCAGTGCTGTTGTACGCTTTGTTCGCTTTAGAAGCTGGAGGCTCAAATGCGCATTAAGCTTAACGGAGCCATTCTTATTCTTACCATTTTGCTTCGACTTTACCATCGACTTCAACCGTTTGTCTGCCGCTCGCTGGTACCAACTCGGTACTGCTGCCAATAATCTTCTCTGCATAAATGTTCGTTAACACAAAAAAGACAAAACAAAGAAAAATTCGGGTGTAAGGGAACACGTTTTTCACGAGCGTTACAGGCCATCACAGTCCATCTCGGTTTCTGGTAGGGATCACACGGTTTGACATCTTGTTTGTCTGATCGTACGACAGCGCTGTCGATCACCTGTTCAAATAAGCTAGTCGTCAGACCGTTTGAAGCCTACTGGTGGAAACCGAGCTTGATTGCGTGGTGGTCACAAAGCCGCTTCGTCGATTCGTCCGTGTTCCCCGCGTTCCCGATAGAATTGTCTTCAGTCTACATAGTTTGTCTGTTCGTCTATTCGAAGAAGCTCAACAGCGATTGAGCGCAGGAAGGTTACTGGTGTCGTATCGTCGCTTTACGAAGCCAGTAGCTCGTCGTCGTCTTACCGATATCAACCATATCACAGCCGGATGGCCATAAATATTCGTAAACACAAAAAAGACAAAACAAAGAAAAAATAATTCCCTGTTTTGTATCCGCCAGGTACCAAGTTAAGTACCAGATAACTCTGCTCAAAGTGCTTGCTTGGTAACGAAGGATTTTGAGTATCCAATAAATGAGCGTTTTGTTGCTTATGGCGTAGCTTGTATTCCAGTTCAATGGATTTCACAATATTGCCTAATCATAATGCTTGGTTATGTGCTATCTGATTGCGCAACATTGAATCCGATTGTGAAATTCCATCTCGCGCTTGCGCATCAACGCTTATCTGCACTACTACATAGCGAGAGTTGGCGTAAAATTCCACGCTGTGTGGACCGTGAATATACTTGAATATGAGAACGTTTCCAATATTCAGGAGATGGTTTAAATGTTCGTGATAGGCAACTTTTATTTCTCCCAAAAAATACAGGTTGGTGAACTATTGTGTGAGTGAAAAAAAGTTGCCTGTCCCAAAGTTTTAGGCCATCCCTTGTAAATTGGAACCGGAGCACTCCTCATGCATGCTTCAAAAAGGCGTTCTGGATTAACCGTTTACTACGCACGCGCAGTTTATTCCTCGCTGTTGCGCAACGTTGTGTAAAATGGTGGCTACTCGTTTACAATTGGGTCTGATTGCGAATACGAGTTAACCAGTACCAGTTCGTTAAAGGTTTACAATTGTCTGTTTAGTCAATTTAGTTTCTTAATACATACAAGCTTAAGTCTCCTCTCTGGAGCCACCAATATTTTGCGGATGATTTGGTTCACTGTCAAGGTCGCTCTTCATAGCTTCCTTATAGTTCCTTGAGATGTATGTATACCATTCCAGGGCGTCCCTGCTACGGGGTTCATCGGTATACTCTTCATCTTCCTCTTATGCATCGCGTAGTATGAACTCTTATCCACCAATCCAAGACACCAGACATACAAGGACTATAAGAATATGGATGTTTTATTTCTTTCATTCCTCAGTGTCGGTGTCACCAATCATCTCGCATAAAGTCTTGTGGAATGCTGTATAAGATCACAGTCGTGACTGATAACTGATAATCCTGTGCAATCTTTGTATGCCATAATCAATGCTCCGAACTGGAGTTTTGGGCGCGGGTGCTTCGAGAACATGCCAAAAAACATGTCTGCGACACTTAATAGGTAGGCTCAATTGAGGTATTCAGAGTCGCTATACAGAGGTGCGAGATTGATTATGAACACCTCTTTAGACTCTCGAAATGATGGAGTGATTAATTGTTCTTTGAGGGTCGTTTGTAGTCGATTGATGTAGGTCTGATTGGTTGCACAGTGAATTCTGTACCCCCCCGATGATGAGGAGAAGTCTCAGATCATATAACTCGAAGTCTGTAACAGCATCCTTACTCTAAGGACAGAGAGGGGAGTGACTTCTTGAGCTTCTGCTCCGATAAAAACACCAAGCGAGTCCCATTCGAACCGTAGAGTATCTTTGATCCCTTGGAGGAGCATTCCCCAAAAAAAAAACAGGGCCAAACCGACTTTTATGGGGTCACCTCGGATGGCACTAACAATTCAGTGGTAATAGGCAGAGATAGTTGTCGTTTCACTTGCCTCACTCTGCATTG
This sequence comes from Aedes albopictus, assembly GCF_035046485.1. NCBI lineage: Eukaryota > Metazoa > Arthropoda > Insecta > Diptera > Culicidae > Aedes > Aedes albopictus. Next base: position 14,561 of record NW_026916994.1, read on the forward strand.
AAACTAGCGAAATAAATCAATCAGGTTTGCTTCTTCTCGCGGTTGTTGTGGTTGGTTGTTGCGTCTTGGTTGTTCTTGAGGCGGTGTCTGTTCCGCCATATTTGCAACGTTAGGATTATGATGTCCACGTTGATTCTGGTATTGGTTTACACCTCTATTCGATCCTCTACCGGGCCCTTGCTTTCCAGACATGAGAAACTTTTCATGAGCCTTGACAAACCATCCTATGGCCCCTAGCCCAGTGTATGAAAGGGACAAAACACAAGCTGCCTTCCAGAATCCTGCGACAGTCTCATTCGGAGCTTCTGAGAACCCCTCGATGAAGAGAATAGCAAGTTGTTTTTTATTTTTTTTTTGATCTTGGAGATCTTGGCGAGAGATACAATATCCCAAAGTTCATCCGTGAGTGTGGTGGTCGGGGCAGATAGTGCCACGAACAGACAGGTCGCAATTGGCATCGCAGTCGATGAGAGATTTGCCAAGGCTGTGTCGCTTAGCAATCTACAGAATATCCACTTTTTATTTGGGCGTTCTACTAGTTGAACGAACTCCACGATAAAGGCTCCAAGAGCTGGGATTGAAATTCGTTTCAAGAGGTCCTTTCCAGACATGAGAAACTTTTCATGAGCCTTGACAAACCATCCTATGGCCCCTAGCCCAGTGTACGAAAGGGACAAAACACAAGTTGCCTTCCAGAATCCTGCGATAGTCTCATTCGGAGCTTCTGAGAATCCCTCGATGAAGCGAATAGCAAGTTGTTTTTTATTTTTTTTTTTGATCTTGGAGATCTTGGCGAGAGATACAATATCCCAAAGTTCATCCGTGAGTGTGGTGGTCGGGGCAGATAGTGCCACGAACAGACAGGTCGCAATTGGCATCGCAGTCGATGAGAGATTTGCCAAGGCTGTGTCGCTTAGCAATCTACAGAATATCCACTTTTTATTTGGGCGTTCTACTAGTTGAACGAACTCCACGATAAAGGCTCCAAGAGCTGGGATTGAAATTCGTTTCAAGAGGTCCTTTCCAGACATGAGAAACTTTTCATGGGCCTTGACAAACCATCCTATGGCCCCTAGCCCAGTGTACGAAAGGGACAAAACACAAGTTGCCTTCCAGAATCCTGCGACAGTCTCATTCGGAGCTTCTGAGAATCCCTCGATGAAGAGAATAGCAAGTTGTTTTTTATTTTTTTTTTTTGATCTTGGAGATCTTGGCGAGAGATACAATATCCCAAAGTTCATCCGTGAGTGTGGTGGTCGGGGCAGATAGTGCCACGAACAGACAGGTCGCAATTGGCATCGCAGTCGATGAGAGATTTGCCAAGGCTGTGTCGCTTAGCAATCTACAGAATATCCACTTTTTATTTGGGCGTTCTACTAGTTGAACGAACTCCACGATAAAGGCTCCAAGAGCTGGGATTGAAATTCGTTTCAAGAGGTCCTTTCCAGACATGAGAAACTTTTCATGAGCCTTGACAAACCATCCTATGGCCCCTAGCCCAGTGTACGAAAGGGACAAAACACAAGTTGCCTTCCAGAATCCTGCGATAGTCTCATTCGGAGCTTCTGAGAATCCCTCGATGAAGCGAATAGCAAGTTGTTTTTTATTTTTTTTTTTGATCTTGGAGATCTTGGCGAGAGATACAATATCCCAAAGTTCATCCGTGAGTGTGGTGGTCGGGGCAGATAGTGCCACGAACAGACAGGTCGCAATTGGCATCGCAGTCGACGAGAGATTTGCCAAGGCTGTGTCGCTTAGTAATCTACAGAATATCCACTTTTTATTTGGGCGTTCTACTAGTTGAACGAACTCCACGATAAAGGCTCCAAGAGCTGGGATTGAAATTCGTTTCAAGAGGTCCTTTCCAGACATGAGAAACTTTTCATGAGCCTTGACAAACCATCCTATGGCCCCTAGCCCAGTGTACGAAAGGGACAAAACACAAGTTGCCTTCCAGAATCCTGCGACAGTCTCATTCGGAGCTTCTGAGAATCCCTCGATGAAGAGAATAGCAAGTTGTTTTTTATTTTTTTTTTTTGATCTTGGAGATCTTGGCGAGAGATACAATATCCCAAAGTTCATCCGTGAGTGTGGTGGTCGGGGCAGATAGTGCCACGAACAGACAGGTCGCAATTGGCATCGCAGTCGATGAGAGATTTGCCAAGGCTGTGTCGCTTAGCAATCTACAGAATATCCACTTTTTATTTGGGCGTTCTACTAGTTGAACGAACTCCACGATAAAGGCTCCAAGAGCTGGGATTGAAATTCGTTTCAAGAGGTCCTTTCCAGACATGAGAAACTTTTCATGAGCCTTGACAAACCATCCTATGGCCCCTAGCCCAGTGTACGAAAGGGACAAAACACAAGTTGCCTTCCAGAATCCTGCGATAGTCTCATTCGGAGCTTCTGAGAATCCCTCGATGAAGCGAATAGCAAGTTGTTTTTTATTTTTTTTTTTGATCTTGGAGATCTTGGCGAGAGATACAATATCCCAAAGTTCATCCGTGAGTGTGGTGGTCGGGGCAGATAGTGCCACGAACAGACAGGTCGCAATTGGCATCGCAGTCGATGAGAGATTTGCCAAGGCTGTGTCGCTTAGCAATCTACAGAATATCCACTTTTTATTTGGGCGTTCTACTAGTTGAACGAACTCCACGATAAAGGCTCCAAGAGCTGGGATTGAAATTCGTTTCAAGAGGTCCTTTCCAGACATGAGAAACTTTTCATGAGCCTTGACAAACCATCCTATGGCCCCTAGCCCAGTGTACGAAAGGGACAAAACACAAGTTGCCTTCCAGAATCCTGCGACAGTCTCATTCGGAGCTTCTGAGAATCCCTCGATGAAGAGAATAGCAAGTTGTTTTTTATTTTTTTTTTTTTGATCTTGGAGATCTTGGCGAGAGATACAATATCCCAAAGTTCATCCGTGAGTGTGGTGGTCGGGGCAGATAGTGCCACGAACAGACAGGTCGCAATTGGCATCGCAGTCGATGAGAGATTTGCCAAGGCTGTGTCGCTTAGCAATCTACAGAATATCCACTTTTTATTTGGGCGTTCTACTAGTTGAACGAACTCCACGATAAAGGCTCCAAGAGCTGGGATTGAAATTCGTTTCAAGAGGTCCTTTCCAGACATGAGAAACTTTTCATGAGCCTTGGCAAACCATCCTATGGCCCCTAGCCCAGTGTACGAAAGGGACAAAACACAAGTTGCCTTCCAGAATCCTGCGACCGTCTCATTCGGAGCTTCTGAGAACCCCTCGATGAAGAGAATAGCAAGTTGTTTTTTATTTTTTTTTTATCTTGGAGATCTTGGCGAGAGATACAATATCCCAAAGATCATCCGTGAGTGAGCTGTTGGAGCAGATAGTGCCACGAACAGACAGGTCGCAATTGGCATCGCAGTCGACGAGAGATTTGCCAAGGCTGTGTCGCTTAGCAATCTACAGAATATCCACTTTTTGTTTGGGCGTTCTACTAGTTGAACGAACTCCACGATAAAGGCTCCGAGAGCTGGGATTGAAATTCGTTTCAAGAGGTCCTTTCCAGACATGAGAAACTTTTCATGGGCCTTCACGAACCATCCAATGGCCCCTAGCCCAGTGTACGAAAGGGACAAAACACAAGTTGCCTTCCAGAATCCTGCGACAGTCTCATTCGGAGCTTCTGAGAACCCCTCAATGAAAAGAATAGTAAGTTGTTTAGCAAGTGGTGTCCCTTTGTTAATGAACCCCTTGAAGGCTTCCATGAACCGACAGTGGGAAGGCGCCAACATATCAGCTGCCACCAGGTCAGTGCTAGAGGCGGGCGAAAAGATTGAGCAATCTCTCCTTGGTTGTCTTTTGGATGTGGTTAGCCACATCAAACTCCTCCTTAGTCATGAACCGGAGACAGTTCTCCATGATGAATGCCGTATGATTAATCGCCATGGCCATGCTTGTCCGATCGGGATCCCCAGCAGCCCCAGGAGCCACTGGCCGCAATCCTCCCGACTGATCGCGCGGATGACTTGTTCGATTTCGACCGTTGTTGAGGTGGCCGGATGAGACGTTCTTTGATTTTGACCGACTGACTGATGACCCGGCTGTGGATTCATCCTCTCCACAAAGGGAGTCCGGAAGATTTTTTTTTGTGGAAGAATTGCAAAGTTGTTGATCACGGCAAAGCTGAAATCCCCATGATAAGTGCAGTAGATCTGGTCTTTTCCAACTGCCTCTAGCATGTCCTGCCGCCATCGAGATGTCACATCTTTCAAATTTCGGTGTTGCAGACAAATAGTCGTTATAGTCTTGATCTGTCCATTTAGCAGTGGAATTTTCTTTTTATATATAAGAAGTTTTTGTGTGGAAAACAGAGATCAGAAAGATTTTGTTTAACAACCTTCCTTTACTGGTTGCCAAGTAATTGGCTCATCTCCAGGGAGATCTTCCAGTCTTTCAATGACTTCTTCCCATGATTTGGGATCATTATCATCCTTCATTTTTTCGAAGGCTCCCATTTTATTTCCTTTTTCGACCTCTCTTAAAAATTCCCAAAACTCGTCCCAATCTCCCTTGTCCATGGTGAGAATTTTTTTTCTTAATTTTTTTTGGTCTTTTCCAACTGCTTTTGCCCCTGAGTACCATTTCCAAAACTGTAGAGCATGTCCTGCCGCCATCGAGATGTCACATCTTTCAAATTTCGGTGTTGCAGACAAATAGTCGTTATAGTCTTGATCTGTCCATTTAGCAGTGGAATTTTCTTTTTATATATAAGAAGTTTTTGTGGAACACAGAGATCAGAAAGATTTTGTTTAACAACCTTCGTTTATTGGTTGCCAAGTAATTGGCTCATCTCCAGGGAGATCTTCCAGTCTTTCAATGAATTCTTCCCATGATTTGGGATCATTATCATCCTTCATTTTTTCGAAGGCTCCCATTTTATTTCCTTTTTCGACCTCTCTTAAAAATTCCCAAAACTCGTCCCAATCTCCCTTGTCCATGGTGAGAAATTTTTTTAATTTTTTTTGGTCTTTTCCAACTGCCTCTGCCCCTGAGTACCATTTCCAAAACTGCAGAGCATGTCCTGCCGCCATCGAGATGTCACATCTTTCAAATTTCGGTGTTGCAGACAAATAGTCGTTATAGTCGATGGGGATGCCCGCCCATGTCACACTCCATTCCTCTCTGGAGCCACCAACTAGCGAGATTATGTCTCCCAATGAACGGAGAATGGCCTTGCACCATCATCAGCACTCATCGATGTGGGTTTGATTTGTGGCGTAGTGGGACACGGTATCTACCGATGAAAAGGAGTCCCAGATCATAAAGTTCGAGATCGGTGACAACGTTTTGACCTGATCTGACTTGTGGGCCTCCTGTTGAACGTACCACGTTGAGAACAGACAAGGGTGAGACTACATCTCCTTCCGCACCAATAAACACCCCGAGTGACACCCAGTCAAAGCGAAGAATGTCCCGAACCTAATGCAAGAGCATTCCGAGGAACACCAAGGCAGATCTGACACTCACTGGATCATTCTTCAATGTGATTACAATATAGTGATAGTAAGCAGAAATTGAGGCTTTGTCTCGGACTTTTGGGATTGTCACTGTAGGTTTCTGCCAATTGTTTTCATTGAACCACTGGAGAGGGTAACTGGCTAGAATACCCTTGGGGAGCATCAGTTTTGCACTTCGAAACTTCCAACCCCATTGACCACGATATCGTCATCATCATCCTGAACTTGAGCTTTGTTTTGTTCAGCTATTAATTCCCCAATCGGGAGAAGATCTATGGCGGCTTCCATAGGAAAAACATGGTCTCGACCGTCCATGTGGTATGTGTTACCGGGGACTGCTCCTTTCTGGAGCCACCATTAATGTGAAGTGCCCTTGAATTCAATGGAGGCTCTCAATCATCGTTCCATTGTTCATAGTAAGTCCATGCGCACATAATCCCTCGGCCTCGAGAGCGGAGTTCTACACAACAGACATGTGTGTTATTCAGGTTCCAGGGGCGAGCTTTGTCATGTTGCACAACGTTGCTTGTTGATGATTGATCGAAAACGATATTTCTGTGACAGATTTAGGAAAATTGAACTTGCTTTGTCAGTTTACGCCACCACATCACTTCTAATCCATTGATATCCTACTGTAGTTTCTATTGACCAATATCAAGCTACAGACACCGCTCCTCTCTGGAGGCCACCAAATGTTGCGGATGCTCTCTTTACTAAGGTGCCAACATTCTAGTACTTCGAAACGTGAAATTAAAGCGCGAGAGAGAAAGCTTCGCTCTCATCGCTATCATAATCATCAGCATACAATTTGTGGGCATATTTTTCAATTAAAAGTTCTAGCTTAATTTGGGTGCTCTTAAATTCATTTTCTGGAAGAGTATCGCTTTCGATCTGTTCCATTAAGTTATACGTTTGTTCCGCTGCTCTTATCATCATACATTTATAATAAAATTTATACAACATCGTTAGGAAACGAAAGTAGCCTCTGAACTTATTCATTTTTCGAATTTTTCAAAAATAAATGGAAAAATCTATTGTTTTAAAGGACTAGCTGGCTCGTCGAATTTCGCATTGATTAACATTAATTGCTTAAAAAAAAAAAAAAATCACCCGCTGACCAACTACCGCGTAGGATTTGTAATTTAGTTTTCGCGCATGTCACATATGATGATGCAAATAATTAAATGATCAATTAATGAAAGCTAATGTCTAATGTAGAATGAATGATTAATTATTCAATTAGGCTATGGTCGGTTCAAGTGGTTCACACTCTTCAATCTCGCTGTCGACAAACCTTTCCTTTTGAAGCTGCTTTTTCTCTACCCTACTTCCCATTTTCTTGCCTAACTGGACTACGTGATGTACATCTTCGTGTGATTCGACAGACCCGGACGATTTCCTATCCCTTTCCTCGCTCATTCTGCTTAGTCGTTCCTCAATGTAGCTGTCCACATCGCTTCCATTTTCCCTTTCCAATATCAGAGAACCTTGTCCATTCGAGCCGTACCTGAACACTTCTGCCACACATAATCCGAGAAAGAACATGGTCAATGTTCCGATCATGGATCCGTGGCTCCGTTGTTTCTCCAACCGTCTCACGCGCCGTTTTAGTGATGCCAATTGGCTCCACATCCGTTGACCCAACGCTCCAATTGCGAGCGCCAACCACAGAACAGCTGTGCCCACGTCCATTTTTAGAACGCGCAGCCATTCGCGGCCACTTCCCCCGAATAAACCGGCCAATTGCCTATCCGGGGCTCCCCTCTTGACATGGGCTATTGGCGCGAGCACCTTCCCCCCTGCCTTGAGGGCTTTTACCCGTTTTCCCGCCGGGTCCGGCGGTCTCGTCGTCAGCCGACCAGATGTTGGGCCTCGCGGCCCCTCCCTCGAGATTCCCCTATTCATAACGAACCAGTTTCTCTCTTCAAAACAACTCCTATGATTTTCCGTAGCCAAATCCACCTGAGAATGTAACCTTCACTGAAGTTTTGAAGGAATCACTCCTTAACTATTATGGCCTCGCAAGACCAGAGCGGGTTTACTCGGGCCAGTATGAGCTGAGTACCAAGAACTTTTCGCTCCTACTTACATATATCACACATATTCATTTACTTACTACAATCGTGTGGTCATCCATTCTCTCGTTACGCTCCGAGTAGTGCGGATCCTGGTTTGGAAGTAGTGGCTCCTCTCTGGAGCCACCAATGTAACGGACGACTGACTGACAGACCCCAAAACACAAACTCTATTTGTTCTCGATTTACTTTCACTCGTTTTCGCTTGCGTGAGCACTGTGCCTCTATTGTTTGTAAACATATGACATCGATAGAGGAAACCGTTTCAGGGTAGACAGACACCGTTGATCGTTTTTGTTTATTTCTTTCACTTCGTTCAAGGTAACGAGTACTACCGCGATCACTGTAATCTCTACTACGCATTAATAAGTGCCTCACTTAAAGAGTGAACCTATATTAGAAGACTCTTCAAAGCGTTCAAATGCAAAAGATGATTCTTTTTCGGTGGTACATACCTACGTAGAGCATAAGGTGTTATTAGACCACTAATTTAGTTGCATTAAGTGGGTGATGAGATACAAAAGTAACATTGCAGCGTGCTTTTCCATTTTTTTAATTGTCAAGATGCCCATGTGGCGAATACTTTCTACATTCTAGATTTCGACCAAGCCGACACTTGTATTTATTATTCTATAATCCTAATTCTAATGGATGTAATGCATTAGAGCTTTCCAGCATCCAGCAGGATGACAGGCGGCTGCAGAAGAGGTGATTTATAATATAAATTGACCAAACTCTTCAGAATTACAACTCAGACTATACTTTATTTTCCTTATTACCTACAACTATACTTAAAAACTACCTTAACATGAAAGAACGCTTGTTTACCTCGGAGAGATAGCAAGCGTTGTTTCTATGTGCGAACTTCCACGTTCCTTCGCAAAAGGATCATCAAAAAAAAGGAAAATCAATTTCCAATTCCAATCGAGCTTAAATCATGACAACACACTTCAATCTGATGTATCCTCTCTGGAGCCACCAATCAATGCAATGTTGCGGATGATTTTGCCTCGCATCTTAATTTTTACACACAATGCCGTATTGTAGAGACGATTCTCTGTAATCGTACCTTCTTTTGCAGTGCAAAGAATTTTGCACCCACAGTGGCCTAGGCAGCTAATGAGCTATTTTTGAACTTTTGGATAAAATATCTTAGTCCTTTTGCAATTCCTTGAAGGAGGGTTCCTCCGAGAGCTGCTCCAAAATTCGTCCAGGAATTTCTCTGGGATTGCTTTCTATAATTCCCACATACGCTCCTTCTGAGAATTTCGTGGAAAGTGTCTCAGGGATTCTTTCACAAGTTTCTGCGTTAATCGTGAAGAATAAATCGCGAGAGCTTTCGCCTTATTGTAGGAGAAACTTCAGAAACATCCTCAGGCAGATCCATTAGAGTAAATCCGGCAGGAATCCTAGGTGAAAATCCTGGTTGAATCCCATGAGGATCTCCAGAAGAAATATACAGAGAAGCTCCTGAAAGAATTCTTCGTAATCCCCATGGAGAAACTCCAGAAAGTGTAACTTTTTCGGTGGAACTCCTGGAGTGATCCCTGCAGGAACTTCTGGATATGCTCTTAAATTAAATGGAATAATTGCAAAAAGAAAAATTTCCGGAAACATTCCCGCAGGCTTTTCCTGAAGATTTTTTATAGGAATTTTCGGAAGAGCTGCTCAGAAAACTTCCAGGAGAATTTCTAAAGGGTGTTGTGGGAAAATTTCGCAGCCAACTTTTGACAAAAATTGTGAAAGAACTTTTGAAAAAAGGAGGAGTTTCAAATATTACTCGCGGAGAAACTTCCGCTAGAATTCTACAGGAAACTTTCAGATGTTTTGACTGAGGATATCGGTCAAGAGTTCCCAGAAGATCTTAAGAATGAATCAGCGAAAGAATTTTCCGAAAAATTTCCAGAAGCGTTCCTGTAGAAATTTCTGAAAGACTCGCGGATGGCATTTGGAAATAATTTCCAAAGTTTATTTTGAAGATTTTCTGGAGAAACTGTCGGGAGAACTTCTGGAACATTTTCCGTAATAATTACCAGAGAAGATTTCCTAGCGGAACAAATCTTTCTTTTTCGCTTGCGATTTTGCGGCTCAATAACGTCTTCATTCCAGTGATATTAACAACACTGAGACACAGGATGGTCATCAATATTCGTTAACACAAAAAAGACAAAACAAAGAAAAAAAGAAGTTAAAATGCTTTGACGCCTATGTACACAATATTCTGACTGAATCCGCCCACGGTCGGCTTCTTAAGTAACACATTTGTCGCAAAAGAGTCACGACGGCGCAGAATTTTGTTGCGCAAAAGTCACTGCGACTTACTTCTAACAAACAAATGTTTGTTTGCTAGAAATAAGTCACTGGGACTTCTGCTGGGACAAAAACCAGCGCCGCCGTGACTCTTCTGTGACAAATGTGTTACTTGGGTTGGTTTCTCTCTGGTCGAGGATCCAACGAGTGTACCCTACGCTTGATCCCAACTACAAACTACGCTTTATTGTTGCGGCGGCTTTTGTCAGGTTTCACGACTACAATTTTTATTAGCTGGAAAATTGGTCGGGTACCACATAACCAGTCTCCTCGGGTTTTTCTGTGTTAATAATTCTGGATTTCTTTATTCTCAAATTCTACTGTAGTTTCTATTGACCACTATCGAGCTACAGGCACCGCTCCTCTCTGGAGCCACCAATGTTGCGGAAGCGATTTTCGAACGTTAATGCATAAGTTAAAGCTCGGATGATCACCTTGATCGATTGTAACTCGAATGCTGATGAAAAAATCACATCTCGGTTTTAGAATCGTGAATTTTTGCCAGTATCTGCTTCTGATCTTGGGTGATGTTTGCCATATCAGCTCGAACCTCTCCGAAGGTGGTATTGAAGGATACTCTAGGTGCGTGCCCAGCAACATTTTCCATCACTGTAGTTTTCTATTATCGCCCGAATGGCGTACGGAAAATCCGCTGTCACCATATGAAGCAGCCCTTCTGAACGGGCCGAGTCGATCTCGGCTCTGGTTTTTCTCTCATTCTAAAATACCCACGAGTCACAAAATCAGACTTTTCTAGTACTTTATTCACTAAAAACTTGGGATTTTTTCTCATCGTCAAGAGCAGCCACTTAGCATAGCCTGTCGATGATGGAATTCACTCCCCACATGTAGCTTTTCCCCTTTCGGGGGAATTTACTTTTACGTGGCAGTTTTCCCTCTTGGGGGAATTCGCTGTCAGCCGTATCCTCTGGGGGTAATACACTGTTGGTTTGCTCTTATAGGGGATTTTTCTGGACTTTTTTTCTGCGTTAAACTAACAAAACGGAAACTTTTTGCGAATCTACGTTTATGTCTTTAAAATCTCATTTGTTTGATATTTTTTTTTTTTTGACTATAGACCAATTGCTGTATAGTTAGAAATGATAATTCTTGAATTATCGGAATTCGTTTTTAATGCTGTCAATTGCCAACCACAGGAATGTCCCTTGCATCACCTAGCAATTTGGGAGGACAGGTTGCTATCTTTTTTATGGATTGAAGTCCACCGAACGGAGCAGCTTGTTCATCCATGGGCACTGCGAGTTTTAAGGAAGATCTCTGCCATGGCAAATCCAGTAGCCATGTCAATCTTGGAAATACGGGAGAGTGAGACGATGTCTCAAAACTCATCTGAGAGGGAGACGGAGCTGGCAGTAAGGGCCATAAACAAGCAATTTGCGATAGGCATTGAGTTAGCCGACAGGTTCGAGAACGCTGTGTCACTTAGAAGCCTGCAGAATATCCATTTCTTGGTTTGTCGCTCTGCCAATCGAACATATTCCATGATGAATGGACCAAGTGCAGGGATTGAAAGATGACGGAGTCAGTCTTTTCCGGACATCAACAATTTTTCATGGGCTTTGACAAACCATCCGATTGCTCCGAGACCAGTGTAAGACATGGACAACACACATGCGGCCCTCCAAAATCCGGCTACAGTCTGATAAGGGGCTTCAGAATACCCTTCGATAACGAGCACAGCAAGCTTGTTCGTCACAGGACACCTTAAAGGACACTATAATTCTGCATGATGGTGGTCGAACAAATTAAGGAGTCTGTCTTTAGTGGTCCTTTGAATATGAGCTGAATCGTCATATTCCTCCTTGGTCACCAATCTTAAGCAGTTGCCCATCACAAATGCGGTATGGCGAATAGCTGTCTCCATGTTAGCTCGGTCTAGAGCTCGGTCCTTGTTGCCCTCATCTCCAGCTGGGATGAATCCAATGAATCGCTTGCAAAATACTGATATTGTATTTTTTGGAAATCATCTAACTGTAACGGAAAGTCCATGTAGTACATTTGACCATAATGGGAACTGCTCCTCTCTGGAGCCACCAATGTGAAGTAACCTTATTCCATTGAGGCCATCAATCAGAGTTTCCTGGGGCGGCTTTTATTATGTTGCCCAACGTTATTTGTTGATGGTTGATTAAAAGGTATCGTTTTTTTAAACCCTATGTCTATGAACACCGTTCCTCTCTGGAGCCACCAAATGTTGCGAATACAGTTTTCGAACGTTATTGCTTAAGCCTGAGCCATGGGGTCGATGTCGGCCAAATAAAATTGCGCCCAAACAAGGAATCTATTTCTGCTGTTGTCGATCCACTAACCAGTTCGTCCGAAAAAGTTGTAGTAGATAAGCACAGCAATGCGGATGAATTTCGGTTACGGTGAAACGTATCGTAGTGGTTGCCACTACTGCATCGGATATTTTTTACAACCACCATGCACTGTAGTCTTGTCACGTCTTTTTTTTTTTTTAAATTCTCGGATGTCCGTTACGGTCGCCATGTCTCAGAGTCTCAGCGCCTTATTCCATCACTGTAGTTTCCTATTACCGGCCGAATTGCGTACGGCAGATCCGCTGTCACCATATTGTAGCGCTCCCTTGAACGGTGGGATTTTTTCTCATCGTCAGGAGCACCCACTTAGCTTACCCTGTCGATGGAATACGCTTTCCACGTGAAGCTTTTCCCCTTTCGGGGGGAAATTGCTATCAGCCATACCCTCTGGGGGTAATTCACTGTTGATTTGCCCTCTTCGGGTGAATTTTTCTGGATTTTTTTTTTGTTAAACTAACGAGAAGGAAACACTTCCGGAAATTTTCCCAAGTATATTGGAAAATAGATCTCTGATTTCCCCCAAAACTCATTCTACGGAGTTCCTTGTGGAGTCCAACTGTATAATGTCGAAGCACACGCGTAGAATGTAGGACCGTGAGCGGCACGGCACTGGATTTCTTTCTTTCCCTTCTAAAGTCACAACAAAATCCTTCGAATGTTCACTAATGTTTACTATTCAGAGAAAGATTACTTTAATTACGTTAACACTCTTAACTAACTAAAATTACTCAATTACGTTAACACTCTTAACTAAAACCGCACCACCGGTAAAGCCACAACGACCCGGACGACGACGCAACCGCGAACGGACAGCAAACGGACACCGCGGACAGACAGAATGGATACCACAACAATACAACCCCGCCCCGGCGTCAATCGCAGGTCTTTTAACTTGCCGTCGCAAGAACTCATTCTCCCGATCTGAAAAGAAATAAGAGAAAAGAGAAAAGCCAAAACGGGCGTCGTCCACTCTGGCTTCATTAGTTCGGCCGCGTGACTGAGACCTTGTTGGGGTTCAGTCAGCGCTGCCGGGCGACAAACAAAAATCAAAAGAAAAACATTTCTCCGGCATTGGAGCGAGAACATTATATCACCAGGTCAACCAGCAACAAGCAGTAAGCATTCTCTCTGCTTGCATCGCTTGTTTCTTGGTAAACCGGCGTTGGTCTATAAACATGACCGTGAAATCCACATGTGATGTAATCCACTAATTGCGTGGAGCACCATGAGGAAATAAAGGGTCTTTCTTAGATCAATGGTGATCATTGATCTTTAGATTTATTCGATACAGGGAGGGAAATGCTTCCTTCGGTCGGCAGGACCGCTACACAACCTCATCTGACCACAGAAGTCTAGTCGGGGAATTGTATAAGAATTTCTTCATCAACCACTGTTTTGAGAACGTAAACCAACCATTGAATCTATTTAGGAAATCGTTTCTCATGCTGTCAATTGCCAACCACAGGAATGTCCCTTGCATCACCTAGCAATTTGGGAGGACAGGTTGACCATCATCACTATCACCATCATCACTTATGGGCATGCCCCAGAGGGCATGTCCAACGTCTGACTAAAACATTTCTTCCCATTTGTGTCGTTAACAATATGAGATAACATTTGATGAAAATTCTCTACAAAAATCAGTAAAAAGTTTCAAATGTTATCCTCTACTGGTAACGAACAACCTCGCGCATGCGAAAAGTCTGTGAGCAGGTCGTTTTTGGAAGATTTCCCAACCAACTACAGTGAGGAAGGAGAATCGTTGAATTATCGGAATTCGTTTCTAATGCTGTCAATTGCCAACCACAGGGATGTCCCTTGCATCACCTAGCAATTCGGGAGGACAGGTTGCTATCTTTTTTATGGATTGAAGTCCACCGAACGGAGCAGCTTGTTCATCCATGGGCATATACCCCGGTAGTTATGCATTCTTTTTGACTTACAGTATGCCACCGAGAACAGGTGGAGACCTGTTGGAGCAAACTAGTGTGATAGAAAATGATGGTGTCACCTCGGTGACTGATGTAACTTCAATGATGTTGGACCACGAGCCTCAGCTCGTCTTTATTTTTATATCTCTAAGGGACGTTCTCTTCTGCGTCTACACGCATGCGCCTCGGCGCGTCCTTAGGGTTTCCCCCTATACATTTCTTTTACATTTCTGTTTCTGATTATACTACGGATGCTCTTGATTTATTTAGAAAGGACAGAGGACGTCCTGGGAACAGCCATGTGGCATCAATTTGCCACAACGGGGAGGGAAATGCTTCCTTCGGTCGGCAGGACCGCTACACGGTTTGGGTTACTTGGGGTTCTTCTATAAACTATTCTACTCAAGGATGTGATATCTCTTTAAATTACAATGTCCGTGCTTCCGTCATTATCTATATTGGTTTAACCGATGAATTTTTACACCACTACTTAACTACTTAATTCATTTTTACACTTCACAATGCACTTTTAACTTTAGATTACTTTCACGTCAACAACTGACCCCTGTCTCACAGACTGAACCAAACTCAACTCCCGACTAAGGACTGAACCTTAACAACCACTGTCTCTTCTGAACTGACCCGAACTGAACTTTTACTCTTACGTTGAAAAACTGAACCGAACTGAACAACTACTGTCTCTTCTCTTACGTTGCAACTGAACTTTTCTGAACCGAACAATGGTCTCGCAGACTGCCATTGAACTTTTACGTTGAAACTGCACTGAACTGAACTGAACTTTTACGTTGAAACTGGCCGAACTGAACTAACTAATTTGTTTTTCAAAAATAATCGAGATTATATAAATATATTCTTCTCTTAAAAATCGGAACAAACTAGTCTAGTAGTATAAAATAAAAATTAGAACAGAATGAGTTTTGTCATTGGTTAGCATTGAACAGGCCACAGCTCTACAAGTAATTCGTGTAAGCTCGAAACGGTGTCCGTAACAGATTACCGGAAGGGTCCGTTTACGGATTGAATCGATGAGACACACTGACTGTTTGAACTCTTGATCAAACTATTTATTATTTTTTTCTGGCGCTAGGTTATCCGTCTGCAGTCGACCGGTATCTACTTGAGATTCCCTCGGGTAGGGTCTAATAAAGGAGCGAAAGGAAGGGACTAACTTACATTGCCTGGCAAAAATAATCCCATTGAACTCAAAATTTATATCACTTTTCCCATCGGGATTTCATGAAAAAAAAATGCACCAACCACTGTTATTGATTTTATTCACTAGTCAAAAAGGGTGTACCAAATCCGAAAAAAATATTGCGGAACTTTCCGCTGTCACCGACTAGTAACAAACTGCATTTGACGTATAAAAGTTTTCGAATTGACGTATCTTGTCATGGTCGCCATGTGGCCTTTCTGGTCACGGTCGCCATATAGCTCTACTGATCACGGTCACCATGTAGCAATTTATGATGACGCGTATCCCCTACGTTGTGGCTATTTTTCGGGTTTCACCACTCCGCCGTTTACTCGGGGCTTCAATTTAAGTCCAGCTACCCTAGCTGGCGGTCCAAGTACACTCTGGGCCGCCCAAGTAACACACTTGTCCCAGAAGAGTCACGGCGGCGCAGGTTTTTGTTGCGCAGAAGTCATTGTGACTTACTTCTAGCAAGTAATTGTATATTTGTTAGAAGTAAGTCGCAGTGACTTCTGCGCAGCAAAAACCTGCGCCGTCGTAACTTTTCTGTGACATGTGTATTACTTGGGTGGTATCTTCAGAACTTAAATATCTAAATATCTCTCAATGAACTTTTTTTTATAGAGAACATCAAACCGTAATGGAATGTCCATGTTGTATATTTTACCGAGGACTGCTCCTCTCTGGAGCCACCACTAATGTGAAGTGCCCTTATTCAATGGAGATCCTCAACCATCTTTTCATACTTCATAGTAAGCCCATTCGCATAGAATCCCACGAGGTCGTAGGCATCGGGCATGTGAGTTACTTGTTGATGATTGATCAAAAGGTATCGTTTATTCAATTCAACGAAAACCATGTTCTTGTGACAGCTGGAAGAAAATTGAACTTGCTTTGTCAGTTCAAGTCGCCACATCAGTTTTGATTCATTATAATCCTATTGTAATTTCTATTGACTACTCGAGTCACAAGCACCGCACAAGCTTTCTTTAAGTTTGTAACGGTTGTATTTAAACTAGCTATACGCAAATCAATATTTAATTTAAGCTCCTCAATATCCATCAATATTTAAGTTCACAAAATCTTCACTCAGATCACTTTTAAAATATATTAACATATCTCGTGCCGGGTTATCATCATAGTTACTATAGTGTTGTGTACTCTGGCCGCTTTTATATGTAGGTAATTTTCCTCGGCATCGTCTGTTGGATAGTGCACTTTACGGCCTATTTTTGTATAAATACATTTTCGAATGGAATTGCCGTAAATTTAGTACTTCCATTCAACTTTAAATTGTTTAGGAAACCTATTTATGCTCTTGCTCTATTTTCTGTCATATCAAATTCAATTGTATCGGCTTCGTTCTCATCGCTATCATAATCATCAGCATAAAATTTTTGGGCATTTTTTTCAATTAAAAGTTCTAGCTTAATTTGGGTGCTCAAAAATTCATTTTCTGGAAGAGTATCGCATTCGATCTGTTCCATTAATTTATTCCACTGCTCTCATCATCATACATTTATAATAAAATTTATATAGCTGCGTTAGAAAACGTAGGTAGCCTCTAAACTTATTCATTTTTCAAATTAAAAAAAAAATGGTAAAATCTCTTTTTTTTATAAAGGACTAGCTGGCTCGTCGAATTTCGGTTTTAGAATCGTGAATTTTTGCCAATATCTGCTTCTGATCTTGGGTGATGTTTGCCATATCAGCTCGAACCTCTCCGAATGTGGTATTGAAGGACTCCAGAGTCATACTCTAGGCGCGTGGCTAGCAACATTTTCCTCTCTGGAGCCACCAATGTTGCGGATGCGATTTTCGACCGTTAATGCTTAAGTTAAAGCTCGGATGATCACCTTGATCGATTGTAACTCGAATGCTGATGAAAAAATCACATCTCGGTTTTAGAATCGTGAATTTTTGCCAGTATCTGCTTCTGATCTTGGGTGGTCTTTGCCATATCAGCTCGAACCTCTCCGAATGTGGTATTGAAGCAGAGTCATACTCTAGGCGCGTGGCCAGCAACATTTTCCTCTCTGGAGCCACCAATGTTGCGGATGCGATTTTCGAACGTTAATGCATAAGTTAAAGCTCGGATGATCACCTTAATCGATTGTAACTCGAATGCTGATGAAAAAAATCACATCTCGGTTTTAGAATCGTGAATATTTGCCAGTATCTCCTTATGATCTTGGGTGATGTTTGCCATATCGGCTCGAACCTCTCCGAATGTGGTATTGAAGGACTCCAGAGTCATACTCTAGGCGCGTGGCTAGCAACATTTTCCTCTCTGGAGCCACCAATGTTGCGGATGCGATTTTCGACCGTTAATGCTTAAGTTAAAGCTCGGATGATCACCTTAATCGATTGTAACTCGAATGCTGATGAAAAAATCACATCTCGGTTTTAGAATCGTGAATTTTTGCCAGTATCTGCTTCTGATCTTGGGTGGTGTTTGCCATATCAGCTCGAACCTCTCCGAATGTGGTATTGAGGGACTCCAGAGTCATACTCTAGGCGCGTGGCTAGCAACATTTTCCTCTCTGGAGCCACCAATGTTGCGGATGCGATTTTCGACCGTTAATGCTTAAGTTAAAGCTCGGATGATCACCTTAATCGATTGTAACTCGAATGCTGATGAAAAAATCACATCTCGGTTTTAGAATCGTGAATTTTTGCCAGTATCTGCTTCTGATCTTGGGTGATGTTTGCCATATCAGCTCGAACCTCTCCGAATGTGGTATTGAAGGACTCCAGAGTCATACTCTAGGCGCGTGGCTAGCAACATTTTCCTCTCTGGAGCCACCAATGTTGCGGATGCGATTTTCGACCGTTAATGCTTAAGTTAAATCTCGGATGATCACCTTGATCGATTGTAACTCGAATGCTGATGAAAAATTCACATCTCGGTTTCGGTATCGTAAATTGTTTGCCAGTATCTGCTTCTGATCTTGGGTGATGTTTGCCATATCAGCTCGAACCTCTCCGAATGTGGTATTGAAGGACTCCAGAGTCATACTCTAGGCGCGTGGCTAGCAACATTTTCCTCTCTGGAGCCACCAATGTTGCGGATGCGATTTTCGACCGTTAATGCTTAAGTTAAATCTCGGATGATCACCTTGATCGATTGTAACTCGAATGCTGATGAAAAATTCACATCTCGGTTTCGGTATCGTAAATTGTTTGCCAGTATCTGCTTCTGATCTTGGGTGATGTTTGCCATATCAGCTCGAACCTCTCCGAATGTGGTATTGAGGGACTCCAGAGTCATACTCTAGGCGCGTGGCTAGCAACATTTTCCTCTCTGGAGCCACCAATGTTGCGGATGCGATTTTCGACCGTTAATGCTTAAGTTAAATCTCGGATGATCACCTTGATCGATTGTAACTCGAATGCTGATGAAAAATTCACATCTCGGTTTCGGCATCGTAAATTGTTTGCCAGTATCTGCTTCTGATCTTGGGTGATGTTTGCCATATCAGCTCGAACCTCTCCGAATGTGGTATTGAAGGACTCCAGAGTCATACTCTAGGCGCGTGGCTAGCAACATTTTCCTCTCTGGAGCCACCAATGTTGCGGATGCGATTTTCGACCGTTAATGCTTAAGTTAAAGCTCGGATGATCACCTTAATCGATTGTAACTCGAATGCTGATGAAAAAATCACATCTCGGTTTTAGAATCGTGAATTTTTGCCAGTATCTGCTTCTGATCTTGGGTGGTGTTTGCCATATCAGCTCGAACCTCTCCGAATGTGGTATTGAGGGACTCCAGAGTCATACTCTAGGCGCGTGGCTAGCAACATTTTCCTCTCTGGAGCCACCAATGTTGCGGATGCGATTTTCGACCGTTAATGCTTAAGTTAAAGCTCGGATGATCACCTTGATCGATTGTTACTCGAATGCTGATGAAAAATTCACATCTCGGTTTCGGTATCGTAAATTGTTTGCCAGTATCTGCTTCTGATCTTGGGTGATGTTTGCCATATCAGCTCGAACCTCTCCGAATGTGGTATTGAAGGACTCCAGAGTCATACTCTAGGCGCGTGGCTAGCAACATTTTCCTCTCTGGAGTCACCAATGTTGCGGATGCGATTTTCGACCGTTAATGCTTAAGTTAAAGCTCGGATGATCACCTTAATCGATTGTAACTCGAATGCTGATGAAAAAATCACATCTCGGTTTTAGAATCGTGAATTTTTGCCAGTATCTGCTTCTGATCTTGGGTGATGTTTGCCACATCAGCTCGAACCTCTCCGAATGTGGTATTGAAGGACTCCAGAGTCATACTCTAGGCGCGTGGCCAGCTACATTTTCCTCTCTGGAGCCACCATGTTGCGGATGCGATTTTCGAACGGTAATGCTTAAGTCAAAGCTCGGAAGGTCGCCCTAATCGATTGTTACTCGAATGCTGATGAAAAACTCAATTCTCGGTTTCGGTATCGTAAATTGTTTGCCAGTATCTCCTTCTGATCTTGGGTGATCTTTGCCATATCAGCTCGAACCTCTCCGAAGGTGGTATTGAAGGACTCCCGAGTCATACTCTAGGCGCGTGGCCAGCAACATTTTCCTCTCTGGAGCCACCAATGTTGCGGATGCGATTTTCGACCGTTAATGCTGAAGTTAAAGCTCGGATGATCACCTTGATCGATTGTAACTCGAATGCTGATGAAAAAATCACATCTCGGTTTTAGAATCGTAATTTTTTTCCAGTATCTGCTTCTGATCTTGGGTGATGTTTGCCATATCAGCTCGAACCTCTCCGAATGTGGTATTGAAGGACTCCAGATTCATACTCTAGGCGCGTGGCAAGCAACATTTTCCGCTCTGGAGCCACCAATGTTGCGGATGCGATTTTTGACCGTTAATGCTTAAGTTAAAGCTCGGATGATCACCTTGATCGATTGTAACTCGAATGCTGATGAAAAAATCACATCTCGGTTTTAGAATCATGAATTTTTGCCAGTATCTGCTTCTGATCTTGGGTGATGTTTGCCATATCAGCTCGAACCTCTCCGAATGTGGTATTGAAGGACTCCAGAGTCATACTCTAGGCGCGTGGCTAGCAACATTTTCCTCTCTGGAGCCACCAATGTTGCGGATGCGATTTTCGACCGTTAATGCTTAAGTTAAATCTCGGATGATCACCTTGATCGATTGTAACTCGAATGTTGATAAAAAAATCACATCTCGGTTTTAGAATCGTGAATTTTTGCTGCTTCTGATCTTGGGTGATGTTTGCCATATCAGCTCGAACCTCTCCGAAGGTAGTATTGAAGGAGATCAGAGTCATACTCTAGCTCTAACACTCTAAAACTAACACTCCATCACGCATGACTTCCGCGCTACGACGATGCAACACTAAGTAGAACGTATTAAGTTTCATTGCATCGCCATTTTGCCAGCGTGAGATGCGGTGAAACAATAATCATCCTTAAAAATAACTGTTGTATCTCCAACACGTCGATGATGTCAACCAGACGAATTTCTATTAATACCCGTATGTTTCGGGAACCCCTTAAGATTCTCAGAAATTCTCAGTCATTTTCAGAAATTGTTTTACCACGTGGACGGTCATACGCACGAAAACTGCACTATGCGATGAATTATGGCTTTGTCAATGAAGCTAAACTGCCAATCGAACTACGAGCAATTATTTCTTTTCTAATACAAGCAAACACTTGATAAATCATAGAAGATTAGAAATTTATTTTACATAAATTTTCGAGTCTATTGAACTACAAGCAATTATTTCTTTTGTGATACAGTCCAAACACTTGTTAATTCAAAGATAATTAGAAATTTATTTTACAATGTACAAGTCTATTGGAGATTCTACTCCGGATCCCCGGCTTCATATTTTATGTATAGAGATGGATTTAGCCGCTGTCACTGTCAATTGAAACCGAGCTGGCTCTTTTGATTCACACTGACTACAGTAGAGAAAAAAAAACACTTCCATCGAATTTGCAAACCCTCTTTTTGCTGAATTGTCATCATATCAAAAAATCACCAACACTTTTGCTAAAATCTACACAACACATAATTAAAAAAAACTAATTCTAATTTGCACAGTTCATGAATCACAATTTGCAATGATCAAAAGGGTCCTCGTCAAGAGATTCATCTTGCACAACTTTTTTCCCATCAGAAGGAACTCCTGATCCTCTACAGCGGCGTAGCTCCTCTAGCCCAATTTCTTTGACTATGCTCAGCAATGAATAGTGATTATTTTGCTTGTCTTAACAGGTATATGAATTTCAAAAAAAAAAAAAAAAATGACCTCCCTTGTCATGGTCGCCATGTGGCCTTTGCGGTCACGGTCGCCATGTAGCTCTACTGATCACGGTTGTATCTCCAACACGTCGACGATGTCAACCAGATGAATTTCTATTGGTACCCGTAAGTTTTGGGAACCCTTAAAGATTCTCAGAAATTCTCAGTCTCTTCCGTGGACGGTTTTACGCACGAAAACTGCACTATGCGATGAACGATGGCTTTGCCAATGAAACGGAACTTCTAATTGAACTACGAACAATTATTCTACCTCACCTAATGGATTTTCTGTCTTAACTCTTCTGCTTCTATCGCAGCAGATTGTTTCGATTTATGTAGCATGTGAAGTAAAGAAAATAAAATAAAAATTTTGATTCACAAATTTATTTAAAAAAAAACAAACTCATAACTGATTTAAAAAAAAAACTGAAAGAAACTAAACTAAATGAGTTTCGAAAAGTTCAGAATAAACACGAATAGATTCGAGCGTACTTCAGAACAGCATCCCTCTAGCAATCCAGTCTGAAATTAGTTGAGCTTCCTCGCGAAACTCTCTGTTTGGGATTTCCCTTTCTTCCCTAATATCCATTTTCTTTTATCCAAGAGTCTAGCGCTTGAACTGCGTTCTGCGTCAACGACTGCCGACTGACAACGATGGACCGTTGAATTTAGAAATTTGTTTCTTATGCTGTCAATTGCCAGCCACAGGAGAATGGCCCTTGCGTCACCTAGCAACTTGAGAGGACTTGGCGAACCAACCTTCGATTTCTTTTGAGTTTTTTTTAAATGACTATACTTCTTTTGAACTTCATATTAACCAATGTTCGTGTTCTTGGAGTCATGTACCACGTCTCGTTTCCGTAGCTAAGTTGAGAGTTCATTGTGACAGAGATCACAGGTTGTCACGTGTACAACCTCATCTCTCACTAGTGCAGTATATCCTGGAGATTTGAAGTACTGGAATGCAAATTCTTTCGGGGCGATCAAGGCAAAGGTCATAAGGTACTCGGTAAAACTTTCAAAACTGTAGCAGGTCACTTAGTTTACACGGTCTTGTGAAGCTGTTTTGCCTTGTTGGCTTACATCTATGTCAAATTTTCGGTTTTAATAATTGATTAAATCTATCTGTTACCAAATGGTAATGTAAAGCGAAATCAGCACGTATTTCTTGTTTTTTCGTTTATATCTCCAGATGGAACTCGGGAGAAATTCCTGGAGTAGCTCTTTGATAATTTAAGAAAGTTTAAAGACAATCTTAAATTATAATATTTAAATTTTTGAAAATTAAAAAAAAATACATTTTTGAAATTTAATTTTTTAAATTTTCAAATTTGAAAATTTTGAGTATTTTTCAGTTATAATATTTTAAAATTTCAAAATTTTATATTTTTTAAATTCTTAAACTTTTGCACTGTAATTTCATTTTTCGGGAGAAATTCCTGGAGAAGTTCTTTGATAAATAAAACAATGTTTAAAGACAATCTTGAATTAAAATATTAGAATTATTGATTTTTTTAAAACTTTTTCATTTTTAAAATTTTTAAACTTTTAAATTTTTATTTTTTTAATTTTTTTGAATTTTCAAGTTTTTAAATTTTTAAGCTGTTGAAGTTTATTTAACTTTCAATTTTTTTTTCAAAATCAACACACGTTTTTCTAAATTTTTTGTTCTTTTTTTCATGATGCTATTTCGTTCTCTATGGAAAGATGGCAGTTCGTAGTTCAAGTGGAGCACACCATCCAACTGCTATAATTTACTATTATCGATTGAAGTCCTTCGAAAAAAATCCGTTCGTTATGCCGTCCGTTTTGGGAATGTTGTGATGGAAACTTTTTTTTAGTCTTTTAGTCTGTTTGTTCCGTGCGCAGCATGTGGCACCCATTACACAGTAATTTCTATTAGAGACCTCAAAATGCAAGGAGGAAACTAGGTTCACCTGGTCCTCTCAAGTTGCAAGGCGGTATAGATGAGGAATAGATGAGGAACTAGAGGAATGAAATGCCTATTGGAGTTACGGTCGCCATGTCAATATTTTCTTTTATCTCTGTCTTTTTTGGTTTCCGAAGAATTGTCTCTACAGTTTTACAGTCTAACAACAGTCTCAAGCAGACTACTCAGTCCACGGTAATTTCTATTGAGTGACAATCTTGGTAGAGGCGAGCTGTAACTCGCTAGCTCACGGTTTGGGGATCCGAATCGCTATGTGTCACCTCTGTAGTCCTTTCAGGAAGCCGGGGATGCCAGAAGTAAGCTTCATCTTAAACAGGGGATTTGATCCCGAATCCAGCACCCTCATCCACTGTGATTTACTATTATCGTTTTTGCCTGGTTCGCGCACAATTGGGATTTTGCTCGAATGAACGGACACGGGCCGGTAGGACCGTTAGCTCGATTGGAAAGGGGCGCCTTAACTCTAGCCCTGAAAAAGACTTAATTGTGGTGCGGCTGGCACTACTGGTGAAGAAAATGGGATCGTTTCGGAAAATTTACCTACATTTATTTGTACCGTTTTTTTGAATCTATATGATTTGTTCTAATGCTAATCGCTATATGGCGATTGTGATTATAGTGTCACGGTCGCCATCTGTCTGGTGGTTGTCTCGATCCGTTCACATGTTAGGCGTATTGAATGATGAATGACCGCGACCACTTATCTAATAAATGTTTTAATAATAACGTTTTTTTTTAATTGATTGCAGACCGCCCTTTTGTCTAAATTTTCTCTTGTTTTTTTTTTTTGCGAAACGTTCTTCGCCCTTTTTTTCACCAAATGTGCCACCACAACTGTTCGACAAGCTGTACTTACTTCTTCTCGTGTTCTCGTCGGGTTGGAGAACCAGAAACCGTTGAAATTAGAAATTCGTTTCTTATGCTGTCAATTGCTAACCACTTGAATGCCCCCTGCGTCACCTAGCAACTTGAGAGGACATGTCCTCGCCGTACAAATGTTTTCTCTTCAAAATGCGTAACCCCGGTACCTTTACCGGGGTTTACATGAAAGTCCAAAATGTCTTTCGGATCCTCGCCAGTCTTTGGGACCTGTGGGACCCAGATTTGCCAGTGTTTGGCTCGGTCACGGTCGCCATGTAATGCCCCTGGAATAGTGATGATTTTGTTGAAAAACAAAAAAAAAATAAAAGAGATTCACAGCCACTGCAATCCCAATTAATATTTCCACAACCTCTTGTAACGTAGAGCCTGAATTCAGCAATTTTCCTGATTTAATGTTGATTCTGAAGTTAATGATGAGAAGAACGATCAAGATACTCATCGCAAAGGGATCACCCCTAATCGTTGCTTGCATTCGTTGCAGCAATGTAGGGGAATTGGCCACAGATTGTCAGTCTTGACTCTGTGGCTTCTATTGGAATAGCACAGCATGGTTTACTTTATCTTCACAGCTATTGTCAGTAAGACAAAAGTTCTGACAAGTACGGTTCAGTCACGGTCGCCATGTAGTGTCTCTGACACAGTGATGAATAGAAAAAAAACAAAAAGATACAGACTTACTATAATTCTGATTAATGTTTCCACAACCTCTACAAACACTTACCTTGTTTAACATTCATTGCAGCATTGTAGGGAAATTGGCCGCAAAATCTCAGGCTTAAAAAAAATAAAAAAAATCAAGTTGAATTGAAAAAGATACAGACTCACTTTGATTCTAATTAATGTTTCCACAACCTCTACCAAAACCTACCTTGTTTGCATTCGTTGCAGCAATATAGGGGAATTTGCCACAGATTGTTAGTCTTGACTCTGTGGCTTCTACTGGAATAGCACAGCATGGTTTCTTTTACCTTTACAGCCATTGTCAGTAAGACAATGAAGTTCTGACAAGTACGGTTCAGTCACGGTCGCCATGTAGTGTCTCTAAAACAGTGATGATTATTAAAAAAAAAAAACAAAAAGATACAGACTTACTTTAATTCTGATTAATGTGTAGAGCCGTGAGCGGCACGGCACTGGATTTCTTTCACATCTAACTGCTAACACTAATGTCGAAATCATTTCTAAACTTTATTTACTATCAAAAACTACTCTAACACTCTTAAGGCTCAATTCTTAACTCCTATAACACCAGCTTCTGAACACCAGCAGCCAACGATCAACCACACAGCGACACGGGCGACGACGAACGGCCGGCAAACGGACCCCGCGGACAGTCCAAAACGCGCACCACAACAATACAACCCCGCCCCGGCGTCAATCGCGGGTCTTTTAACTTAATTCTAATTAATGTCTCCACAACCTCTACAAGCAGCTACCTTGCTTAACATTCATTGCAGCAATGTAGGAAAATTGGCCTCAAATTGTCAGTCTTGAAAAAAAAATAAAAATAAAAAAATACTGACTCACTTTAGTTCTAATTAATGTCTCCACAACCTCTACAAACACCTACCTTGCTTAACATTCATTGCAGCAATGTAGGGAGATTGACTGTAAAATCTCGGGCTAAAAAAAAAATCAAATTGAATTGAAAAAGATACCGACTCACTTTGATTCTAATTAATGTTTCCACAACCTCTACCAAAACCTACCTTGCTTGCACTCGTTGCAGCATTGTAGGGGAATTGGCCACAGATTGTCAGTCTTGACTCTGTGGCTTCGACTGGAATAGCACAGCATGGTTTCTTTTACCTTTACAGCCATTGTCAGTAAGACAATGAAGTTCTGACAAGTACGGTTCAGTCACGGTCGCCATGTAGTGTCTCTAAAACAGTGATGAATATTAAAAAAAAACAAAAAGATACAGACTTACTTTAATTCTGATTAATGTTTCCACAACCTTTACAAACACTTACCTTGTTTAACATTCATTGCAGCATTGTAGGGAGATTGATCTAAAATTCTCAGGCTAAAAATAAAAAAAAAAATCAAATTGAATTGAAAAAGATACCGACTCACTTTGATTCTAATTAATGTTTCCACAACCTCTACCAAAACCTACCTTGCTTGCACTCGTTGCAGCAATGTAGGGGAATTGGCCACAGATTGTCAGTTTTGACTCTGTGGCTTCTATTGGAATAGCACAGCATGGTTTCTTTTACCTTTACAGCCATTGTCAGTAAGACAATGAAGTTCTGACAAGTACGGTTCAGTCACGGTCGCCATGTAGTGTCTCTAAAACAGAAATGAATATAAAAAAAAAAAAACAAAAAGGTACAGACTTACTTTAATTCTAATTAATGTCTCCACAACCTCTACAAGCAGCTACCTTGCTTAACATTCATTGCAGCAATGTAGGGAGATTGACCGTAATCTCGGGCTAAAAATAAAAAAAAAATCAAATTGAATTGAAAAAGATACCGACTCACTTTGATTCTAATTAATGTTTCCACAACCTCTACCAAAACCTACCTTGCTTGCATTCGTTGCAGCAATGTAGGGGAATTTGCCACAGATTGTCAGTCTTGACTCTGTGGCTTCTACTGGAATAGCACAGCATGGTTTCTTTTACCTTTACAGCCATTGTCAGTAATACAAAAGTTCTGACAAGTACGGTTCAGTCACGGTCGCCATGTAGTGTCTCTAAAACAGAGATGGATATTAATAAAAAAACAAAAAGATACAGACTTACTTTAATTCTGATTAATGTCTCCACAACCTCTACAAGCGGCTACCTTGCTTAACATTCATTGCAGCAATGTAGGAAAATTGGTCTCAAATTTTCAGTCTTGGAAAAAAAATAAAAAAAGATACTGACTCACTTTAGTTCTAATTAATGTCTCCACAACCTCTACAAGCACCTACCTTGTTTAACATTCATTGCAGCAATGTAGGGAATGTCCTCAGATTGTCAGGCGTGGAAAAAAGGAAAGATACACACTCACTTTAATTCTTATTAATGTTTCCACAACCTCTACAAGCCCCTACCTTGCTTAACATTCATTGCAGCAATGTAAGGAATTTGGCCACAATTTGTCGGTCTTGAAAAAAAAAAAATAAAAAAAAAAATAAAAAAGGTACAGACTCACTTTAATTCTAATTAATGTTTCCACAACCTCTACCAGCACCTACCTTGCTTAAAATTCATTGTAGCAATGTAGGGGAATTGGCTTCAGATTGTCAGGCTTGGAAAAAAATAAAAAAAAAAACTAAAGAAGGTACAGACTCACTTTAATTCTAATTAATGTTTCCACAACCTCTACAAACACCTACCTTGCTAAACATTCATTGTAGCAATGTAGGGAAATTGGCTTCAGATTGTTAGGCTTGGGAAAAAAAGATACAGATAAACTATAATTCTAATTTATATTTTCACAACCTCTACAAGCACCTACCTTGCTTAACATTCATTGCAGCAATGTAAGGAATTTGGCCATAATTTGTCAGTCTTGGAAAAAAAAATAAAAAAAATAAATAAGAAAGATTGTCAGGCTTGGAAAAAAAAGAAAAAAAAAAAGATACAGATAAACTATAATTCGTATTTATATTTTCACAACCTCTACAAGCACCTACCTTGCTTAACATTCATTGGAGCAATGTAAGACATTTGGCCACAATTTGTCAGTCTTGGAAAAAAAATTAAAAAAAAAAATAAAAAAGGTACAGACTTACTTTAATTCTAATTAATGTTTCCACAACCTCTACCAGCACCTACCTTGCTTAAAATTCATTGTAGCAATGTAGGGGAATTGGCTTCAGATTGCCTAAATTGGAAAAAAAAAAATAAAAAAAGATACACACTCACTTTAATTCTAATTAATATTTCCACAACCTCTACAAGCAGGAAGAAGTCTTGCAACCAGGTTCTGGGAAATACATAGTCACTTTAATTCCTATTAATGTTTCCACAACCTCTACAAAGACGCTGAACTATCCCATCATCTGGGAAGGGTCAAAGAAAAAGCTCGCGTCTCTTACTTAATATCTAATTGGAAGCGGCTAGAATGCTTCCCTACACTAGACTTGCCGAAGCAAGCAAAACTCGGTCACCAGCTGACCGGCTACCGTGTATGATTGCAACTTCGTTTTTCGCCCATGACGCATATGATGAATTTAATGAAAGCTAAGCTTTAACAACAAATGAATGATTAAATGATTAATCGGGCTATGGTGGACTCAACCTAATTCTTCCATGGGGTTCTTCTCACTGTCACTTTCTTTCAGCTGGCTCAGTTTCACATAACCTTCCTTGTTGGTTTCATTTTAAACTACACGTTTGCGTGTCGCTCGGTTGTCCCTAAACGAATAAATACTTTAAAGAATTGAATATCTTCATTAATGAATTTTCGGTACTTCCCTATTGCAGTCTAGTGCTGCACTCGTTCCATCGTAGGATATTTCATCCAGGATATTCACCATTGTCCTAGTGGTGTAGCACCACAACGCCAAACCTGTCCAACCTTTGGCAAATCGTTCAATCGCTTATTCCTTACACTGTGATTTACTATTAAATCTTTTTCCGTCTGAACCAAACCTGGAACAGATGATTTTTGTACCCTGGCCGGGCTATGTAGTAAACGAAACCGGACGGGAAACCACCCGTTGGTAGAGTAATCCTACAATGAAATGATCATCTGTCGGTTATTCGCGAGTATGGCAGCAGGAGGTGCGTTTAGAAAAAAAATAAAAAAAAAATGTCTTATTACTTCCGCAAGCATTGGTTAAATTTTCATGACTTTCACTATCACTGCAGTGTTGATGAATGTTGAAAACTTGGGTTGTATCAAGACCTTTACATAGGTAACCTGTCACGGTCGCTATGTCGCACCCACAGGTACCACCAGTATGAACTTATTTTTATTTTTTTTTTAACTTTTTTATTTTTTTAAATTTTACTGCTGAAGCCTGTTCGTTTGTAGCCATCTACTATAACGTCAATTATGACTTGTACTTGCTGACTGAGAACCTGAAACACGGGCTTCATGGTTGAACACAATCTGTTCCCTGGTATACAGAACACGGTCGAAGTAAACCTTGTTTTTTTTTCTTTTTTTTGTTCTCGCTACAATTTTTCCACGCCATAACGCTACGTGGTGTACACAGTCCTGCAGTATCGCCATCAGTGTAAAGCCATTATGAGCCTTCAAAGCCCGTGCAATCGTGCATCCGCGTACATCATTGGAAACTCAAAATAGAAATTTAGAGTGACAGTTGAAAATGCATCCTCAAAGGTACGCCCCTGTTGGGTAACGTACATAGAAATGGTCTCAATTAGCCATCGGGCAACGCATACTGCGATCGATATGAGCACATTTTCAATAGACGCTCCTTGATCGATAGCGTCTGACACTGGTACCAAGAGTCATTGGTCGCATTTTCTGTGTGAACTTATTTTTATTTTATTTTTTTAACTTTTTTATTTTTTTAATTTTACTGCTACATGGTAGTTCTTCAAGAAATAAGCCTGTTCGTTTGTAGCCATCTACTATAACGTCAATTATGACTTGTTCTTACTGACTGAGAACCTGAAACACGGGTTTCATGGTTGAACACAATCTGTTCCCTGGTATACAGAACACGGTCAAAGTAAATCTTTTTTTCTTTTTTAAGTAAATCTTTTTTTTTGTTTTCGCTTTCGCTTTCGCTTTTCGCATAGAGTCACATTAACGCGCGCAGCTGCATCAATAAAAAAGATGAATAAAAAATCTGAAAAAAATACGCATATACTTCAGTTCTACCGAAAAAAATGTTGAAATCCGGCGGTCGTCACGGTCGCCATGTAGTGTACAAACAAAACCGAAAGACGCCCAACACGGCAACTTCTATTAGGCACCGTTTCCGGCTCACACACCGGTTATCAAAAGCGTGTGTGGACTAATGTCCCATTCCCAAACGGGTCTGTCCAGCGACTAAGGCCCCGGCACGTTGTGTCTCTTATCGACGAAATCGGCTAGCTTATGATAATGATGATAATGATAATGATTTTTGAGTAAGCGAGCCCAATGGCCACTTATGTGCTTTCTTTTATTCCGATATGGCCGATGGACGTCAGACCACAGATGGCATCAATGTCCGTGAAATCGGTTACCCCGTAAGCGAATCTTAGGTACTCATGCCAATGGAGTAGTAGTTTGATAACATTCGTCTTAATGATCTTGTCCGGCACAGCTTTATTTCTCTTACTGTCCGGTACTTCTACACCGTCCACGTCATCCTACGTCTCAACGTCCGCCGAGGAACCACTACTGCTGGTTTGCCGAATACCATTTTGAGACGAAAGGATCTGTTAGTACTAGTTATAGGTTTACGTTATACTTATTCCACATTTCTTGATTTTGTTTAGTTAAAGTAATATTCCACTATTACATTAATTCACCACTACTAGTATATGGTGGAATCTGTTGTGTATGGTGTGGCCGATGGATGTCAGATCACAGATGGCATCAATGTCGGTTAAATCGGTGACCCCGAAAGAGAATCTTAGGTATTCATGCCAATGGAGTAGCAGTTTGATAACGTTCGTTTTGATGATCTTATCCGGC
The DNA here is from genome assembly GCF_035046485.1 of Aedes albopictus. Lineage (NCBI taxonomy): Eukaryota > Metazoa > Arthropoda > Insecta > Diptera > Culicidae > Aedes > Aedes albopictus. The sequence continues at coordinate 45,639 of NW_026916994.1, forward strand.
ACAGCTTTGTTGCGTTTGCTATCCGGTACTTCCACACCGTCCACGTCATCCTACGTCTCAACGTCCGCCGAGGAGCCACTACTGCTGGTTTGCCGAATACCATTTTGAGACGAAAGGATCTGTTAGTACTAGTTATGGTTCCTAGAGGTTTACGTTATATGTGGGTTACACTCCACTACTCCATATTTCTTGATTTTGTTTAGTTAAAGTGATATTTCACTTTTGCATAAAATCACCACTACTAGTATATGGTGGAATCAGTTGTGTTTTTGGTATGGCAGATGGACGTCAGATCACAGATGGCATCAATGTCCGTCAAATCGGTGACCCCGAAAGGAAATCTTAGGTATTCATACCAATGGAGTAGTAGCTTAATAACGTTCGTTTTAATGATCTTATCCGGCACAGTTTTATTGCGTTTGCTGTCCGGTACTTCTACACCGTCCACGTCATCCTACGTCTCAACGTCCGCCGAGGAGCCACTACTGCTGGTTTGCCGAATACCATTTTGAGACGAAAGGATCTGTTAGTACTAGTTATGGTTCTTTGAGTGTCAAACCGCTAGTCTCTGAATACAATCCGAGTTCAACTACAATTCTGAGAATTCAATTCGTACGTCTCGATTTGTTATCCTTATACTTTCCAAAGGAAAGCCTTCATGCATCCAAATTGAACAGACTAAACGCGAGAAATTGATTGAAATGTCCTCCGAGAAATAAAAAAAAAAGAAAAATTGGAAAAGTTCTTGTTATTTATGAGAATTTAAAAAAAATGTCTCCAGGACATTCTCAAAAAATCTTGTTGTTTATCAACAGTTACTCTTTTTCGCGATTTTTTATATTTTTTTTATTTTTGTTTATATTAACGTGTACAGAGAATTTTTTTCTATTTTTTTTTTATCAAGACTGCACGAATGTTCTTAGAAATTCAGATACACGCTTATATAATTCCTTGCGTTGTAAACTTTTTAAAAAAGGAACATATTCACTTGATTTTTCTTATTCGGTTTACGTTATATGTGGGTTACACTCCACTTATTCCACTTGGTTATCGCTACATGTAACAGTAAATCTAATGCCCGCGTGATACACAATCCTATCACGAACTGTACTCTTCCGAAGTTAAATTTTGTTTAGTCAAAGTAATATTCCACTTTTACATTAAATCACCACTACTAGTATACGGTGGAATCTGTTGTGTATATGGTATGGCAGATGGACGTCAGATCACAGATGGCAACAATGTCCGTCAAATCGGTGACCCCGAAAGCAAGTCTCATGTACTCATGCCAATGGAGCAAAAGCTTGATAACGTTCGTCTTTATTATCTTATCCAACACAACTTTGTTGCGCTTGCTGTCCGGTACTTCAACACCGTCCACGTCATCCTACGTCTCAACATCCACCGAGGAGCCACTACTGCTGGTTTGCCGAATACCATTTTGAGACGAAAGGATCTGTTAGTACTAGTTATGGTTCTTTGAGTGTCAAACCGCTAGTCTCTGAATACAATCCGAGTTCAACTACGATTCTGAGAATTCAATTCGTATGTCTCGATTTGTTATACTAATACTTTCCAAAGGAAAGCCTTCATGCATCCAAATTGAACAGACTAAACGCGAGAAATTGATGCAAATGTCGTCCTAGAAATTGAAAAAAATGATAAGTTCTTGTTATTTTCGAGAATTTCAAGAAAAAATGTCCTAATTCTCAAAAAACCTTGATTTTTATAAATAGTTTATTATATTCGAGGATCTTTTCTATTTTTTTTTCAAAAATGCACGAATGCTCTTAGAAATATACTTCTTGATACAGCTATGCAAATTGCAACAAGAATTTCATTTCTATTCGCCGCTGAGAAGCAATGTTTGACACTAATGGACCTGAAACCATTTCTCATATTAGGAAAATGTTGTTTCTTGAACTCAACGGCTATGTCAATCGTTGAATTTCTATTACCAATTCAAAGTTTATTGAAATTATTCCTGAAAATCCCTAAAGATTCTTAGAAACTTTCGGACGCTTTGCTGTGGATTGCAAAAACCCTCAAACATTCTCAGAAATCTTCAGTCTTGTCCGGTTATTGGAGACTATTTTTGCCAGAAATCCAAAATTATAATTTAAAAAAAAAATCTTCAAAAATTCTCAGTCTTTTATTTGAAAATTTTGTTGGATTTTAGAGCATTTTCCGAAACCATGGACGTTTATCAGTAGTCTCTTTGATTTCGAGGATATTTTCTATTTCTTTTCTGAGAAAACACGAACGTTTTCCATAATTTTGATTTAATTTCCCACACATATCTTGTGAGTGTTTTTGCCAAGGAAAATAATCAAATTAATCACTTTGAAGAAACGCTTTCATTTTTTTTAAATACTGAATGTTCAACGCATGATTATGTCAATCGTGAAATTTCTATTATGATTTCAAAGTTTATTGAAATTATTCCTGAAAATCCCTAAAGATTCTCAGATACTTTCGGACTTACCCCTGTATTTTGCAGGAACCCTCAAACATTCTCAGAAATCCTCAGTCTTTTTCGGTCATTGGTGACTAATTTCGAGCATTCTCAGTTGATGCAAATGTTCTTCCAAAAATCAAAATATTTGTTTATTTTTTTTTTTTGTGGGTATTTTCTTTTTTTTTGTGGGCATGGATATTTTCACAAATTCAAACATATCCTACGATAAATGGTGGTTGAACAGATTAGAAGAATTCCGTTTCTTTTCACTGCTGGGTTGTTACAAAAATTGATCCGAAACACTATGAATTTGAGAAAAATACTTAATGTTCAACGTATCGATGATGTCAGTCGGTGAATTTCTATTACAAATTCAAAGTTTATTGAAATTATTCCTGAAAATCCCTAAAGATTCTTAGGAACTTTTGGCCTCTTAGCTGTAGATTGCAGAAACCCTCAAACATTCTCAGAAATCCTCAGTTTTTTCCGGAAATTTGTAACAATTTTTCAAAACTATCAGTTGATGCAAATGTTCTCCCAGAAAAGCTCAGAAATGAGGTTTCTTTCTGTATGAAGGTGGACGTCTAGATTTCGTATCATTGATATTCGGACTTGAAGAATGGACATCATGTCTTACACGTCAAGGGACGGGAGTGATGGATCGAGCACAAGACGATCATCAGGAAGTGAGTAATAGAGTTTCCGAAATTCATGTGGAGATGATAGCACAAAATTTATGGAGTGAAACAAACCGGAAAAAATCGGCGGACGAGCAATTGTACCGTTCGGATATTGCGGATGAAAACTGGTGATGCATACAGGCGTTCATCAAGGGTTCCATGTTATCCTTGCACGACACTTAATATTCACCGACCTGTGCCAAGTTGCGTAGATCTCGACGACCTAATTTCATAAGCAGTTTGACTGGGTCAGGGACAACGCAAAAACCATCAACGGACGCGAGTATGAACTTACCACAGAAATAAGATGTTCGATAATGGGTCTTGGCTTCAAAGTTAAAGATGTCGGAATAATCTTTAAAGATTTTTAGAAACTTTCGGACTTTTTCCTGTAATCTTCTAGGACCCTCAAACATTCTCAGAAATCCTTAGTCTTTTCCAGGACATTTTTATTCTATTTCAGTTGATGCAAATGTTCTCGCAGAAATTATTTCTGAAAATCTTTAAACATTTTTAAAAATATGCGGACCCTTTCCAGTAATCTTCTGGGACCCTCAAACATTCTCTGAAATGCTCAGTCTTTTCCAGGACATTTTTGTCTATTTTGGAGCATTCTAAGTTGATGAAAATATTTTTCTAGAAAAAAAAAATTTCAATATGTTTTTATCATTTTTAAAAATCCTCATAAATCTCAATTTTTGATTTGTAATTTTTGGGGTACTCTAGGTCATTCTAAAAAAGGTGGATTTTCATCAGTCTCTCTTATTTTGAGGATTTTTTTCTCGTTTTTTTTAAGAATGTGCATTCTCAGAAAACCAGATATATGGGTCTGATTCTTCAAAACATCAATAATGTCAGTCGTTGAATTTCTATTATTATTTCTAAATTTACAGAAGTAATTCCTGAAAATCCCTAAAGATTCTCAGAAACGCTCAGGCTTTTACCTGCAATTTGATAGGAACCCTCAAACATTCTCAGAAATCCTCAGTCTTTTCCAGAAATTGTCGTCTTTTTTCGAGTATTTTCAGTTGATGCAAATGTTCTCCCAGAAATTATTTCCGAAAATCTTTAAAGATTTTTAGAAATTTTCGGACTCTTTCCTGTAATTTTCTTGGACCCTCAAACATTCTCAGAAATCCTCAGCCTTTTCCAGGATATTTTTTTCCTGTAATTCCAAAAGAAATAAATAAAATATGTTTTTATCCTTTTTAAAAAACCTCTTAA
>NW_026916995.1:0-50000 GCF_035046485.1 Aedes albopictus
TGAGCGTACGATTTACGAACTACCGATTATTTGAACTAACTGTTAACAAGAGGATCAATGGAAAGTGAGTAGCATGAGATGTCTGTTTGTCTGTGCTGTGAGCTTGTATTGTCGACTTTTGTTCTACATAGATGTGGTATGAGGTATCGTCTTTGTTATTTTCACTGTGTGACAAGCGGACATGATGAATAGAATGTAACCCTCACTTAACTCTTTTTTTGCAACATAGAGCACTAAAACTATATTCCAAAACAAATTAACATGATGTCAACTTATTTATTATGAGCTTTTATTATTTTTATTAAAAAATAAAGTTATTTTAATACTTCAAACCTACTTTTATACAAAAATAATGCAAGTTATGTAAATTTTGATGCCAGAAATAGATTCAGCACACCCAAATTATCTAGACATGTGAATTTCAGCTCATTTGGAGAAAGTTTTAGGTTTTGTCCGACATTTGTATGGAGCCCCGCCACTGTGCGACGTGAGAGGAGACGGATGTCACCGGTGTTTTTGGCTTTCTCGCCTTCGTCGGCTAGGGAGTCCGCCCACGCTCTTTTGTCCAGTCTACATGAGCGTTTCACCATAGATTTTTACTTCCTTCTCGACAGCCGAATAGCGCTGACGGGCTACGGCTTTGGCTTCTCGTGTTTTCGCTTGCTCTATCGCGGCTATCTTCCTCCAGGTATCATCTGTGATCCACTGCTTTCTTCGTGTGCGTAGCTCACCCAAATTATTCTCGTCGGTGGCGATGAAGGCGTTGTTGATAGCGCTCCATTTATCTTCTACGCTTCCACCTTCTGGAATATTCGCAGCACGGTTCTCTAGCTCCTCGATTAAGGACCTTTTCACCGCAGCATCTTCAAGTCGGTGTGTGCTGAACCGACGCCCGATTTTCTCCTCCTGTCGATGGATCCTACACTGAACGGTGGCTTGCGGTGAAAATTACGGCGCAGTATCATAACGTCCGAGGCCATAATGTCCCAGGGCTTTATGGCGCATTTTTCCGGGGCATAACGTCCGAACGTGATGATACGCCACGAAGTCCAAGGAAAGAAGGCACATAGGATATTATGACGAAGAAGGCACATAGGATATTAGCGACCGGGACTGTATGGCCTCGGACGTTGTGATCCGGCCCCGAAAATTACTATTCTGAGGGTCAATTTAAATGCACAACGCCACTAAATTTGTGCAGACTGAGTTTCGTTTTAATTCAACAGAATTATGTTTTCAATTTTACCATGGACTCGATTTTCAATTAAAAAATGTTTCTGTTGGCAACCGGATTCGAACCAAGAATCTTGACATCACCAGGCTCGTACGCTACCACTCAGCTATCGAACCGGTTGATGTGAGAAGAAACAAAACGCACACAAGAAGCGTTGGTGGGACGATGGTCATGTTTTGCCATGGTAAATTTGAAAACATTTTTGTGCTTGTCATTACTGCAAGGCTACTTTCAGTGTAGTATAGTGTCTCGAGTATACCAAAGTGGCGAATCCTAGTCGTTTTGACAGGTCTCCTGCTCGATTGGAACTATGGGGATGACATTAAATCGATTGTTCCAATTTTGACGTTTCTCCTCTGTTTTATCCAGGCTCGTTAGATCCTAGCAATGCGCAGTCGGATCTCGCCGATTAGGAGATTATGGTCGGACGCAATGTCGGCGCTACGTTTGTTCCGCACATCAAGAAGGCTCCGTCTCCATTTTTGGCTGATGCAGAAATGGTCGATTTGATTTTCCGTGACACCATCACGAGAAGCCCATGACACTTTGTGTACTGGTCGATGAGGAAAGAGCGATTCCCCAATCACCATGTCGTTGTTGCCACAAAACTCTGCAAACAGCTCTCCGTTTTCACTCATTTCTCCGAGACCATGGCGTCCCTTGACGTGCTCATAGTCCAAGTTGGCGGAACCAACCTTTGCGTTCAAGTCGCCCATGAGGATCTTGATATCACCTTTTGGAATCTTGTCCACGACAGCGCGTGAGAGCTGAGCAGGAAACCAACTCCACGGTGGCGAGGAGCGTGTTCACCTCGTAGGCCAGAGTATGGCAGAATTTGACCCGACGCCAATCTGTGTTCTCCAAAGGTCGACCAACGGACTTCGCTCAGTCCTAGGATCTCAAGCTTCCATATATTCCATATTCATATAATCTTGATATTCATATTCACATAATATTGCTTCGAAACGGCTGTTGTAGGGTTCATATTCATAGAATGAAAGAAACTTCTAGAACCTAGAACATTCTACAGGATTGATATAGCAATGTATTGCTTTTCAAATATTTTGTAACTAATACAATGATGCAACTAACGGTGCGCCAATTCAATAATGCAGCGATGTACCGATGCATCAATGCAACAATGTACTAATGCAACGATACAGCAATACACCAATGCAAACGGTGCAACAAAACAATTATGCAACGATACAGCAATACACCAATACTACGATGCAGCGATGCACCAATGCAACGATGCATCAATGCAACAATTAAGTAATGCACCAACGAAACGATGCATAGCTGCAACGATGCATCAATATGACAATGCAACGATGAAACAATGCAATGCGTTGTATAGCTGTCATACTGAGTGAAACATTTCAGAGCGTGATGGAAGGACAGACAACTCTGGGATTTCATATATATAACTAGGAATAATTGTAAAATTGTTTAAAAATCTAAATTTAAAGTGAGTGAGTGCTAAATTAAGATTTGGAATTACATTTTGAAGGCGTTACACGTCAATTAAAAACTCACGATCATAAACAAAACTCCCGACATAGGTATTCCCGCATTTTTTTAAATGAATTTCTAATCCCGACTTTTCCCCGCATTTCTCGAGTTTGTGGCCAGTTTAGAAAACCTAAAACATCTAAAGATATGAAGACCTACTTAACTTCCATAAAAACGACGATATGAACACGTGAATATGAATAATTTCTAATAAAAAAATATCTGAGTTATCAAACGAAAACTATGGAAAATGTCCGTGATAACGGGATAAATTAGCAGCAACTTTGTTGGAACCAGACAAACGAAATAACACAAGAATCACTAGCTATCTCTACTTCAATTTATCAGGAAAAGTCTAGTACATGTTGATGAGACGAATCAGAAAATAGGCATTCCTGGACTCCCTAAAAACTCAACAGAAATTTAAAAATATAAAAGTAGGGTAAATCGCCAACTGTTGCACTAAAAATGCATTGTTGCGTACCTCATAAGAAAAACATGTAGTGTGCAACAATAAGCGAGTCATCATCTATAGTTTCCATTCTATTATTATTATTATGTTTATTTTTAAGCTTTTGATTTTGAAAGAGGGAGAAGCCCCTTTGAGTGATTCCCTTACATTACGAAATCGTTCTCAAAAAGCCACAAAACCTCTTCATCTTTCCAAAAACAGTACCGTGACCGGCCCTAATTCTGCGCACTTTCTCGAATATACCACAAAATCACGGACGCTAGTTCAATATTAGCTTCAAATATATTTTTTGAATATTGCTTCAATAGTATTGAAAAAGTTTGTGAAGAAAAAAATTTCAAATCAACGATCATTATTTTGTAAAAAAAAATAAAATGATGTCGCAAGTACTGTAAATTGCCTGAAATCCGTGTCCGTTAGCGAAACTGCTAAAAAGTTGCTTCATGAGCTGAAGCATTTTGCGAAATAAATAATGAAGAGAATGTCTGCTTTTCCATGCGCATCCTGTACTGCTGTCTTCGAGGAATCAGAATCGGAAAAAAACAATTGAGTTTTCTTCTTCTTTTTTCAATCTTCTTGTTCTTCTTAGGTGCGCAGAATTAGGAACCGGTATTAAATGGTGGTCCTAATTCTGCGCAGACATTTCAACACTAAGTTTTGAACATATAATTAATAAACAAACATCATATAAATGCCACCATAGTTATAACTAGGATATTCTATGTTTCTAACAATCCGGTGAATGTAATTACGGCTCAACAAGTTAGTTTATGAACTTTTGAAGGCTAATTGACGATTTTTGAATTTTTGATCTGATAGTTCGATCGGACTAACCACTTGTTTTAAACATTTGCTATCAACCTCGGGGGAAATTTTATGTATTCATGCAAGCATTCGTCAAATGCGAGATATGATGTGAGTTTACATGGAATTTGCTTAAACAGTGAAAACCCTGGAGTTAGACAAGAAAGAAGTCTCAGTTTGCAAACAAAGATTGTGCCACCTTGTCATGGCGAAAAAGTTTATATTGCCTTTAGAAATGAAAGTAAATTTTACTAAAATGTGTATATGCGAATAACTAAAAAGCTTTACGTAATAGTATTTGATAATGCTACAAAATCTCTTTGTGTATTCATTTTGATTAAAATTCCCTTTGCTTAGTAATCAAAGTAGGTAGTATCACTGTTGAGGACATGCAAAGTTCCAATATGGTCGTAATGTCATATAAAAGTTGAAAATGAAGAATTCAGTTGAATTTCATCTATGAATCATGTTCTCATTACAATATGTTATCCTTTTAGAGTTTTTCCCATGTGCGCAGAATTAGGAACAGAGACACACTTTAGAATTTTCAAAATTTTACATATAAATTGAGTGTTTTGTATAAGAATTATATTTTTACCTCATTTACACAGCTAATAACTATGTGCAGTCAAAAATTCAGCCAAATCGGTTCGATTTGGAATTTGTTACAGCTGATTGAAATTGAAAAAGTCTTAAATGCGCAGAATATGGGCCCTCCACGGTAATTAAAAAATAAAGAAAACTCAATAATAAGGAGTTATATATGTTGAGGTGCGTGAAAATAAGAAAAAGTTTGAACTTTTGTAAAAGTATGTAACTATATTTTTTTGAACTCTCATTTTACGTCATACATAGTACAATATTTAATGTGCAACAGCTGATCTAAAAGCACAAACCCAAAAGAAAACCGCTACTAGAGGACCTTGTGGTGTTCTTGAACCATCAGAATCAGTGCTGAAAAGTCATTTCGATATATCTAAATTCAACCACATACTCAGCTCATTTTAGAAGCTGAACCTGAAAATATGGAAAATAATGTGCGGCTGGACCAGTTCTACAAGAAAGTCACGGAGTAAATGTCACGGACTACCTTCGAAAAATGCCAATTATTGATATTCATGGTGAATATCAACCGTCATTTTTAAAGGTAGTTCATTACATTTATCTTAAATATTCGAAAACCAGCAGTTTGTCATTTTTTTTCCTGTAGAACTGGTCTAGCCGCACAAGTTTTTCATATACAATATTCTTAAGTTCAGCTGCTAAAATGTGCTGTAGGTTTTTGAATTTATATATGTGAAATTACATTTTAAGCACTAATAAGAATATTAAAAAAGTTTATTTTTCAAACAAGGACGGTTTTTAGCAAAAAAAAAACACTTTTTTTCACGAAAAAAAATGTATGAAAATAATCATAACACTGATATGATTTTTTTTCAATGTTGATCGTTCAAGGATACGACACATGAATAGCGAACACTCAAAATAAATTGGTTGGAATCGGTTTGAGAACTGTTTCTGTAATCGTAGTAACCGCATCGACGTTTCAAGTATGCACTACGCGTCCATAAGGAATGGAGGCGCAAAACGCTAAATCTTTGATTGTACTGCTTGCATCTTTTTAAAAATTTGACACAACATTCTTAAGAACCCATACTTCAAGATAAAAGGATAAAAAAAAATCAATGTTGTGCTCGGCTCAACATAACCCCTTAAAGGCTCATCCGGAATTATCCCATGCCAGAGCCGACAACACCCAAAGGACCACCTCGCGTATGAAAATCAGGGGTCAAATGCTTAACCGGAACCGTATCCTAGGGAAGAGGTTTTTAAAAATAATTTGTATTCTATTTTATTGAATTTCTGCTGAGTTCTTAAGGGAGTCCAGGTATGTTCATTAGTAGTACCATCTCATGAAAAAGTCTACTAGAGTATCTGGTGAATTTAAGTAAAGATTGCTAGCGATTTCTATTTGGAGGATTTGTAGGCAGCATAATACGAAATCTTTCAACAAACTTCAGCAAAGATTTCACCTGTGGCATGCCCTTTGATATTATTATCTTTTTTATCGGTTCTCTTCTAAAGCAAAGAATACGACAGAAATCTGGATTACTCAGAAGCCTATTGCGTATTCACGAACCTCTTAAACGTATGAAGTGAATCATCACCAGCACACTCAAGTACTCTATTCATAAAAAATGACCTGCCATTCCGCGAAAACCCCAGTCACACTTACCGATGAATCCTTCCAAGACTGTGCAGATAGCTTAATCCTCGTAGCACTCCATCACAAATGGCCGATATTTCTTCCTCCTTCAGGGGCCTTTTATGCACCTCGATGATATCGGAAGCCGATCCGACGCAGTACTCCATCACGAGCCACGCCGTGTTCTCGTGCAGGTAGCATCCCTTGTACTCGATCGTGTTGGGATGGTTCAGCTGCCGCAGGAAGCGGATCTCCTTCAGGATATCCTGCCACTTTTCCATGCTCTGTTTGCCCATGTAGGACATCTTCTTGATCGCGACAATCTCGCGCGTGAGATTGCATTTTGCGTAGTAGACCGCACCGAACGATCCATGGCCAATTTCGCGCAGATCTTCGAATATCTTCTCCGGGTCATGTTTATTGAACAGCTCGGCAATCTCGGGATCCTTCAGGCTTCCCGGCCTCATTATAGGCATACTACTGTCGGCAGTAGTACTGCTGCAGCGGGGAAGCAAGAGGACACAGACACAATTTTACACACTTTTGAAATAGGCTTTCTTCACAATCTTCACTCTCACATCAATTGATGCACCGTCTTCGATCTGAATTCGGTACCCCCGCGGTATCATCAACTACAACAACCAAGCGGTGATGTTTTTTTATGTTCTTCCTTCACTGGTGCTTGCACTTTCACGATTAAACCCCCGATGGCGACAATGACGAACTGTGCACCATCCGTTTCCTTTCCACCACACTACCGCACTACCCTTCCCGATTATTGTCATGTGTGTGTTGTTTGCTAATTGATTAGACCACTCGGTGCCACACCGGATCGGACTATTTCTGCTCTAACACTACGTTGTCGTCGTCGTCGTCTGAACACTGCACTGCCGCCTTGTCACTACTGGTGGGATGACTAACTTGATCGGATCCTGGCCACCTTCGTCTGTACATTTTCACGGGTGGGGATGAGTGGTACAGCTTCTGTGTCAAACTGCGAATCCGGATCGGTTTGATTAGTGTGCGGGTTTTTTTAGCAACCTGGGAAAGATAGGGAAAAACATGAATTAGAATAGTTGGCGAATGCAGAACATACCTCTATGAGACATCTAGAGATCTATCAAATCTTAGATTATATCAGTTGCATCTAAATAATGAACCATGGGCCACATGCGGCCTTCAATAGTTTTATTTTTTCGCGGACCGTGAATCGTTTTTGGAACCATGTGTGACACTCAGCGAAGTAAACTACCGAATTTCATCAAAATACTCTATGAAATTTAGCCATAACTCATAAACTCATGAAAAGAGCAGAAAAATCACAAAATGATGCAGACTGGAATCGATCCATGAACGTCGAGATCACTGAGCTCGTGCCCAGCCCACGCGGCTATCGACGCTTGAGAATATCGTGTTGCTAAATGTGTATAAAAGCCAAACTGTGAGTCGATTCTGCGTCATAGACCGACCTTATGAAAATCGTTCTAGCCGTTATGAATTGTTTGAAGGCCATTTCATAAGTTAGACCTTATGATAATCTTAGGTTTATTTGCCTGTGTGAACATCAACCGGGAAACTTTAACGATGAACCATTCGTTATCGTTGAAATCATCGTCTTCATCAATCATTTGGAAGCGGTTTTTTCATTGGTCATTGTTTTGATTTACATACAAAGGAAAACCTGCTTTCTATTTCCAAAAAAATAATGGATTAAGTCTAAATTAGAAGGTTAAATTATAACTATAACTCGAGTTTTGAGATAAAAACCCTTCAAGTTATGGATTCAGGATACTTTTCAGACGAAATTTTGATCATGGTAGCATTTATTGCATTCTTCTAGAAAATAAGAGCAGATGGTTTATCGGACTACTATTTGAAGGTTTCCGATAAGATCATAGGCAAATTTTCAAAAAGATCCATCGGGAATTTTGTTGTCCCAAAGTATTATGAGAAATGCGGTAAGCCGATGATCATTTTTGGTGTAGAATCATGCCCTGAGTTCGAAAACGCGAAAGAAAAAAATTACAGTAGAGCGGAAATTTTTTCGACTTTTCATACAAGGTTGATGATTATTTTTTTTTTTTTTTTCAAAGTGATTACGGCGGTAGCAACACTGTGCTTATGTTCTACACCGCACCCTTTCCCTACATTTGCTTCTAGGAGCCTCTATTTTTGTTTCAACACACAGAAGTACGTAGGCGTGTGTGGCCCAAGTCGACACTGTTTTGGCCTGCGTTGAACAAAAATAGTTTTAATAAAAGTTTCCCCTTTTATCTTTTTGTCAATTGGTTTTTTGTAGTATGGTCCATGTAATTAGTTAGGTTCTTGTCAATTTGTCAGTTATTCGAAGTAAATCTCCAAGGTAATAGTCAATTAAGTCATTCTGATCTGTTCTATCACAGCAGCTTTAGTCTTTGCTACATTGAAGTGTAGTTTTATTGGAAATATCCTGAATGTCGTTATTGAAAAGAGACGTCTAGAACTGTGTCCTGCTAGTTGTTCCGTCATGCACATACGTCATGTCTTAATATGTAATGCTTAGGAGATTAACGAAAACACGTGTGTTCGGTCAGATGTCCATTGCGTGGAAAGTCAAGGAAATAGGTTTGTTATGTAAGCCTCGCTTGAAGCACTGCCCGTGAGAACCCTGTCATCTGTACACCAGCTAATCCGTATCTTCGTACACAGCTAAATACTGTACTGTCAACCGGCGAAAAGCCTACGGGTAAATATTAAAAAATGAATAATAATGCTGTCTAGCGCATTGTTTCCTATCGGCCACTGTTGTAGTCTAGTCCCAACTGCAAGATTTTTTCCAATCTTAGCGTCAATTGTCTTCTAGATACTTCTAGATAGATTCATCGAATCAGTCGAACCCGTATGTTAAAATATAGTCGATTCTGTGTCAAATTGTTTTCTTGATTTCTACTTCTCTGTGTTCATCTCTAGTGTCCTTAAATTGTCATCGGTCCAAAACCCACATAAACATGTAACTGAACTTCTGATATTTTTTCTGTTGGTGTCATAGCACCATCTAAGAGATAAACAAAAATACGCCAAGTTGGTCAGTTGACTTTAATAAAACAAAAATGGCTTGCCAACTATTATGTATTCATCCCCCTACAAATACTATGAAAAATATTCAAATTCGTTCTGTCCTATCGGTCCTACCAAGATAAACCATGTCATATTCTCATGCGCGGCCTAGAAATGTCAACCTAGTCATACAAAAGTAACGTTGTTCAGTTAATAAAAAGCAATCAGTTTTTCGTCCAAACTGTCACGTCGAACGCATTGACGTCAACAATGCGTTTAAGTGTTCGCACGTTAGCTTCGAATCTATCAGCACAATTAAGTGCTGCAAATCTCCTTCCCACTATTAATTTTTCGGTTGATTTTAATTGCTTTATTTAAAGAAAATATAATCAAGTACCTAAAATTCGAAAAAGCGACTATGACATTAATAAAATACTAATCAAAATCAACCGAGAAACGTGGCAAATAGAGCCCAAACAACATTTTGAAGTCAGCTGGCTGTAAAAGGTTCCAAAACCAGTCACAAATCCAATAAAACTTTTATTAGGATTTGTAACGATCATCAAAACCTTCTCAAATTCAACCGATTTGGAACTATTGCTTGGGAATAGACTCTACTGAGCCCTGGCGGTTCCTCCGTGTTTATCGAGCATGTCTGATCAGCCATACTCCATCTGCAGCAGCCGATTCGCGATGAACCGTTGGAGGCGCATTAAAGTGTTAAAAATGTGATATGTTTCACTAAAGAACACTACATTACAATAATCAAAATGAAACTCCTTCACTTTAATACCGTCAACCCCTGCGAACTTGGCCAGGGACTTTTCATACAAGGTTGATGATTATAAATCGATTTTTGTTCTATTTTTAAGCAAAGTCGCTCACTTCAAACATCTCCCTCATCAATGCTCCGATTGAGCTGAAATTTTTACTGTAACTCGCCTACATATGATATGTCAAATAAACGTCGAGAGAGAATTTTTAAGTTGTGTTTTTTTTCTTATTGAAAAAAATACATTTCCTCAAAAAATTTTGGGAAATTTGCTAAATTTTAAGAAAATCGTCCCTAAAACTCGCCAATATCTTGAATTTTATCAATCTGACGCAAAACCTATATTCAGATGATCGAATGGTATTGTATTCTGCTTTTAATTTATGGAAAGAGATTTAAAATTTTTTGAACAAAACGCAATATAGGGGAAATTACCTATTCTCGGCCGTTTTGTTCTCTTCGTCTTGGGGGGTTTTTAGAACCCTATTGAACTCAGAGTTGGCCTCAAATCCTTCCCAACTAAGCTGAATGATATGGCCAAGTTTCAAGCAATTTGGTTGACAAAAACCCCCCATGACGAAGAGAACAAACCTGCCGATAATACCCAATGTCACCCTATTTGGATTTTAGTAAATTACATATTTTGAAAAGTTGCAAAACTCGATATTGAGCTAAAACTCAAAAACTGTTCTACTTCAAATTTTTTGAAGGTCAGTTTCGAAATCAGCACTAAATTGTGCTTCAAATATTTTGGTCGTTGACAGAAGTTCACGACTTTCGTTTTATTTTGTAAACTTGTGTATTTAGCATGACCATGCTCAGGGTGACGGGTTTGGTTACCGGCCAGTTATGGAACTTTTCGTAATGGAAATTTCCTTGACTTCCTTGGGCATAGAGTATCTTCGTGCCTGCCACACGACATAGACATGCAAAATGGTCATTGGTAGAGAAAACTCTCAGGTAATACTGTGGAAGTACTCAATGAGTACGAGTGAAGGAATGCAAGATCTTCAAGAAGATGGATCGCGATAAATGTTGGAAAGTGGTCCAGAGACATTATCTTTGCCAGATCTGCCAAGGAAAGCATGGAAGAATGCCATGTCAATCCACGGCACGTTGTGACGTGCTGCGCTGCTAAATGCGTCATCATCCGCTCGTGCACTCCGACTCGGGAAGTTCACCGACCTAACTAAGCTGACGCCACAAGGAGGTGAGGTGCCAGAGAGAAATTCTACCAAAGGTGTAAACAAACACTCGTCACCCCTGAAGCCCCACTCTATTCCTCTTGCAGCTGGGGCTTTTCTGCAAGGGACGTAGTGTGGAAATATTAGTCTTTATCGACGAGGATTCGTCCGTCACGCTTTTGGAAAAGATCCTAGCCGATACTCTTCCGGCCGAAGAACTCCAGGTATACTCATCGGAGCAAAGAATACCCACATCAGCACCACCCAAAAAATACGAGAATGTCGCGTAGGAGAACTTATAACGGCGAAGTCTCGCCTTGGATGGGCTACATACAAATCGAAGGCAAACGGATCAAGGTTTGCGAGATGCAATTTCCATTTTGTGGGTGTAGCGCTGACAATAGTTTACACGAGCTAGTCAAGAAGTGTTTAACGGTGGAAAATATGGGCGTTTCGATAGATCAGAGTCTTGAATCGGTCGAGAACAAGCGGGCGAGAGCACTGTTCGAAAAAACCAACCCGGCGAGTTGAAGGCGGATTCAGGATCGGGCTACTATGGCGCTACGACTACGTAGAGTTCCCCTATAGTTGTGCAATGGCGGCGAGATGGTTACGGTACCTGGAAAGGCACTTAAACGCGGATCCTATCTTGTTCGAGTGTGTTCAGCGCAGGTTACGGAATAACCTACTGAAGAGGTACATTCACCAGGTCACCAGGGAGGCGTTGCCTGCTGTCATACCAGAGAAAGCTGTGGTATCTCTTGGTCGGAATAGTAAGGAACCCGAAGAAGCCAAACAAGATTAGAATCGTGTGGGATGCAGCCGAAGTGATGTACGGTGTTTCACTGAACAGCATGTCGATTTTTTTTCCCTGTTGGGGAAATTAAGCCACTGCGTCCTAAAGGCTGAACTTTTGTGGCACAGCATGTCGATAAAAGGGCCGGATTTGGTTCAACATCTTCCCAAAGTTCTTATGGGATTTCGGGAACGAAGTCCGCCGTTATTATCTTACCCAAGGAAGTGCGACGGAGGCGATACGTCGACGATTATCTGCATAGTTTTGACAGCGAGGAAGACGCGTGCTAGGTCATAGATGAAGTCAAGCTAGTCAAGCAGTTCTCAGGGTGTCCATTAAACTTCGGTTTTCCGATTCCCGGATTTTTCCCGGATATTACCAAACGCAAATTATTATTCTTGTAGGATACTACTTGGTGCATTTTGTATACACGGTTGGTCTAAAACTTGATACAAATTTTCACGATTTCCTGATTTTAAAAATTATTATAAAAAAAAACAACTAACTCTACAATCACCGACGTTAATATTCCTTTCTTACACGAAATTTGGCATGCAAGTCTTTGAATGAGTGTAATCAGCTTTGTAACTTTTAATTCCGCCCTCTAATATTAGAGTTGCGGAATTAAAAGGTACAATCCGAGAAAATGTAACGAATAACACATTCAGATATTTCAAATTTATTTACTGATGAACATAACTGATATTGGTTTGATTGAGATAAGAGGTAAAACAACAGAAATAATATTACAATTTAGTTTGGAGAATTGCTTAATAATAGCTCATTATACATGATAAGAACAATATCTACCAAGATTTGTTGACCTTTTTTCCTTGAAAATAAAGAAAAAAAGGCAAACAGCTAGCATCAAAACTTTGCCCTTATGATCCACAGGCGGCAGTGCTTACCACTTAACTGTAGCTCACTGTTGTTTTTGGCGAAAGTCATAAAAAATCGGTGTTACAAATATCGAAACATTTTTGGTGAACTACCTGGTCTTCAAAGAAAATCGATATATGATCATATATCTCGCGTTACATTTGAAAAGGGCCTATCCCTAAAATGTAAACAAATCGATTTTGATACCTTTCCATAGCATCCCCCAACAGTAACACACTGTGCAAGCATCACCCGCCTAATCGTTAATCTTATCAGAATAAACCCCACCTTCAAAACGGCCGATCATTGCTTTTTTTTTCAATCATTTATAAGCTCGTGCTCCAAATGGGCCAGTAACGGTAAAATTTTGTTTTCATTTGTTGGTCCTCTCGTTTAAAGGGCCGACAACCGAAAATTTTCCGAACGGCTCTCAGCCCGAGCGCCGAGAGAGAGAATTCTCTCTCTCAAAAACGGCCAAGCCTTGATACGATGTCAACAACGGACTCACACGGGGGGCCAATCCACGCTAAGAAAATTTTAGAAAGACTCACAATAAGGCGTACACCGGGAGAAATTTTTCAAATAAGCTTAACATGTTTATCTATAATTTTTCATACTTTTTTGATAATTTTTAAAGCAAACTTGATTATTGAAGCAAAGATACATCTATTCTTGTGTCATTAAAACGAAAAACACATTGAAAAATCCGAAAAATGTGAAATACGAATAGGAAATGTGATGGAAAATGTTTGCATCGATTTTTCTCAATGTTTACGTTCTGGGGATAGGCCCTTTTCAAATGTAACGCGAGATATGTTTTATTTGCTATATTTTGTGAACACCTTTATGTAATTTTTTGTTCTGCTTCCATTGTTATTTTAAACAACTTTCTTGCTGAATCCAAAATCTCTTGACACCGATTTTCACCGAATATTATAGAAAAAAAAAGATTTCTTCTCCAATACATTCAACATTTCTTCCTTCAGGAAATACTCCGTGGGTACTGTCAAGAAATCTCCCAAAAACCTACAACTTCTTTTAAAACGCTGTCTGTAATATTGCCTGAAAATATCAGGGATTCTATGGGATACTCTTCCGGGGGTTCGAGTAATGCTTCCAGAAAGTCACATTTTTTCGATAAACTTTCAAACATTTTTTCACACATTCCGTTGAAGATTCTTCTGTAGATTATGCTATTGAACTCAGGAAATCTGTTAAAAATTTCTTAGAGGATTCCATCAGAGAGTCTTTCAGGAGTAGCTGTTTTGGAATATTCACTAGAATTCCCTGTGTTACTCACTCACTCTATAGATTTTCATTTGAATGTTGCCTAATTGTCCTTCAAAACTCTGTACAGAATGAATATGTACAATTTCGCTGTGTATTCTGTTAAGACATTTTCAAGATTTTTATCCTTAACTTCTACCAAAGGGATCAAATTTAAGGGACCTGGTATAGTTATATAGAGTTCTACTAACAATGTCAGCAAAATTCCCCCAGGAAACGTAAAAATCTCTTTGCCGGAAGTAACGTCTGCAGGTTTACCGACTTCTCCAGGAATTCCGAGAAGTCCTTCATGAACTTTTTTGGTATTTTCGCTAGAATTTTGCTGTCAGGATTTTCCTAGAAAAAGACTCAAAAAGTCTTTCGGGAAATCTTCAAGAAATCTGAAAAATTTCACCTGAGAAGAATTCAGATTTATTTTACATCAATTTATCAAGATCCAATATCCAACACAAACTACTAAAATATTTGAAAGGCTGCCTGTCTATGAAATCAGGCAGTCGGTCACTCTATTGCTATCATTCTATTCAAGACTTGCTGGTCACTAATGCAGTACAGACACCATAAAGATTTTTTCCCGGTGCCTTTTACAATTTCCCGTGTTTTTCCCGTATTTTTCCCGGTGATTTCGAATTCCCGGGTTTTTCCCGGTTTTCCCGTATTTCCCTGGACACCCTGAGTTCTCCAACGGGTCGGGAAAACATCTAGCGATTAAAATCTGTTCGGAACAATATAGTTGATGAGCTCATTCTGGAACGTTGGCGACTATGGACGTCGAAGTTCAAGGAGCTCGAAAAGATTCAAATCCCACGTGCCTACTTCCCGGCCGTGGCAGCGTCCAACATTGAAGACTTGCAGCTTCACATCTTCGTCGATGGCAGTGAGACTGCATAGTGCATACTCGTGTGTTGCCTACATCAGGGTCACAATTCACGGGGAATACCATTGTGCGATCGTCGGCGGGAAAGCAAAGGTAGCACGGATAAAGCGCTCTCGATCCCAAAATTGGAGTTCCAGGCTGTCTTGATAGACTGTTTGCTGATGAAGACGCTCTGCAACAGTCACAATCACCTATTCAAAAACCGTGTAGTCCTGGTTCCATACCGACCCCCGAAGCTACTGACAATTTATCGCCTGCAGTATAGGGGAAATTCTCTCGTCTTGCGGAATAGCGATACGTCCAATCGAAGGTCAGTACCTGACAGTCGGTGGTTGAAGGGGCCGGGTTGTTTGTGGAAACCTGAGGAATGTTGGCCACGTCAGGACGAACCCGAAGCAACAATCGTCGATATTAGATCATGTCATGAACATTCATCCTTCAACGGAACACAGCGAAACCATCGATTGGAGCCGCTTCTCCAAATTCGATCGGCTTAGGCGGACTATTGCCTATATCATCCGCTTCGCAGACAACTGTCGCCAGGAGCCGACGAAGCAGCAACTATAGAACCTGCATACTACTTTTTTATCAATTTCTTTATTTGAAAGGCCTAGACGCCCGAAGGCTTTACGAGGCCAATAAAACCATTTTAATTTTAAAAAGATAAACTAATAGAATCACAGCCACTCTGTAATTCCTGAGTACCACATAACTTCTTCTTATCCTTTGCGCGCTTGGTTGACAGCCGCCGTTTGTTGGTTCCGTCATTGGTCTCATATGGTGAAGATGAGCTGTCGTGTCCGTCGTCGTCCTCGTCATCGTCATTGTCTCCATTCGTGCTCTATTGGTCTACTTGGTCGGCTTGGTTTGCAGGCACAATTGTTTTTTGTCTTGCTCGATAAGCGCACGCTTACTTCTCGCCACTATTTCGATGAACGTTTCACCTACTCCAGGGGAGGATGGGGTCGATTGACTACTGCTCATCGGTGGGAAATCGGCGTCGGAGAATATTTGCTCGCTTGATTGAGCTGTTGCTGCTGCTGCTGTTGTGCTTGTTTCGGGTTGTGGTGCGGTCGCTTCCAAACATCTCTGCCTGGGATGAACCGGCCTGGAGCACCATCTGCAGGTTCTAATTTGGTGCATGTGCTCCACATAGCAGACCTCGTCGGCTATCGTGAGATATGAAGGGATCGGGTGTTTGATCCGCATCAATAGTACTCGAACCCCGTTCGGTATGCCGACAAAATAATTCTTCCATCGTTCCGTTTGGATAGAAAAAACATCTCCGTACTTCTTCATGAAGTTAGCGACAGTGGTATGGGGGACAGAAGGAGGCAGGTCATGCACACGAACAGTCACTGCCTCGCTGTCCACATATACCGGGACTTTAAACGGTTTGTCTTTCCAGACAAAGGCCCGCTTGATGTTGTGCGCTTTTTCATAGTGCAGCGCCGTATCGTGGTTCACCATTTCAATGTATACACAGTTGCGCGTGTTGTGCAACTGGATACTTTTCACATCAGAAAGATTTAACTGCAGTTCACTTTCTAGAAAGTGTTCGACTTTGCGAACATCGGGTCGCCCGGGAACAACACTAAAATCAACAATTAGTGTGTTTTTTCTAAAACCACTCATTTCACCGAATTAATAGCACGGGAGTTCTGATGAAAACGTCTGAAGGCTACGAGTGTAGGCTGTCAACTGACTGCATACTACTCAGGAGGAGCTCAATAAAGCTGAGAACGTAATCTGGCAGCTGGTGCAATATGCTGGGTTCCCTAGAAAGATGTTTCAACTCAAAAAGCCGAAAGAAGGACAGAAGTTGATTCTGGGCCGAATCAGCCCGACATACAAGCTGTTGCTGTTCATCGATGAGTGCGTTGTAGCTCTAAATGAACACGACTATTTCCGGTGCGATCTTCGTACCGTTCGACACCAGATTCCCGATAATCCTGCCGAAAACACATCGGCTAACCAATCTAGTCGTTGAGTGGTCCCATCGACACCATCTTCACGCAAATAACGAGACGGTGATCAACGAACCAACTTCCTGGGTGCGAGTCAAGAACTAAAACAGCAGATACAAGAGAAGAATCAACAACTATCCACCGTCTTCACCAATGCTGCTACCAAAGTGGTAGTTCAACCCGCCATCGGCCCCTCACATGTGGGGATCGTGGGAGAGACTCTTCAGGTTCATCAAGATTGCCTTGCGGCCATAACGACTACCAGAAACCCGAACGACGAGACTCTTCTGACCTTTATTTATTAAAGTAAAAGGAATATTCAACTCTAGACCCCTGACCTAAGTGCCATTGGATGCAAAATCGGAAGCAGCTCTAGCGCCTAACCATTTATTGCTGCTGGGCTGCTGGGAGTGACTCACCCGCTGGAGGTTATTCCAGATCGCCCGGAGTCGATCAGAACTAACTGGAGACTGATTCAACAATCAGCCGCCATAATACGCGATTTGCAGCTGCAGTTCTCCAACGTCGGTCACGCCCAACGCGCGCCAGATCACGCTCCACCTGGTCCACCCATCGTGCTCTCTGCAAGTTAGCAAGTCCAACTTTGCAGGGTTGTTGTCCGTCATTCTTGCAACATGCTCCGCCCACCGTATCCGTCCAGCTTTAGCCACTTTCAGGATGTTGCAGCGAAGTGCAGGAAGTTGTTCACTTAAAGTGCAGCGAGCTCGTGGTGCATCCTTCTCCGTCACACACCGTTCTCCTGCACGCCGCCGAAGATCGTTCTTAGCACGCGTCGCTCGAAAACTTCGAATGCTTGAAGGTCCTTCTCGAGCATCGTTCATATTTCGTGTCCGTAGAGAACCACCGGTCTCTTGTACATGGTACATTTGGTGCGGGGATGAATCATTTTTGACCGCAGTTTCTTCTGGAGCCCATAGTAGGCACGACGTCCACTGATTATGCGCCTTCCTATTTCAGGGCTCATGTTACTGTCAGTCGTTAGCAAGGAACCGAGTTAGACGAACTCTTCTACCACCTCGAAAGTATCCCCGTTTATCGTAACATTGCTGCCAAGGATTGTCCTGCCTCGCTCAGTCCAACCTACCAGCATGTACTTTGTCTTAGACGCATTCACCACCAGTCCGACCTTTGCTGCTTCACGTTTCAGGCGGGGTGAAGTTCTGTCACCGTTCCAAATGTTATTGTTAGTAGCAATGATATCCATGTCATCCGCAAATCAGACAAATTGGCCGGATTTCGTGAAGATCGTACTCCGGCTGTTGAGCCCGGCTCGTCGCATAACACCTTTCAGGGTGATGTTAAATAGGCAGGAAAATCTATCACCTTGTCGTAGTCCCCGTCGAGATTCGAATGAACTGGATAGTTCACTCGAAATCCTTACACTGTTCTGCACACCGTCCATCGTTGCTCTTATCAGTCAACTTGAACAGAATAGAATAAAGATCGTTGAAGAACGAAGAAGCTGAAGGTAACACAGAACCATCGAAAGGGCTGGACCTGAAACGAGACCAGGCAATAGGTAGCTCGATATGGGGCCAAATCGGACCAGCTGCTGATTGGTTGATTTCATGCTATTAGAAAAAAGCAAAAACCATCCGACCGTTCCCCACCGCGTGTGGACAGTGTTGTCAAAAGCGATTGAAAATACGGTCCGCATACATTTTCATTATGGTAAAAGTGCATTATAATAATGAAAGAGAATTATTTTTTTCATTCGTAATAATTAATTGAATGTATTGAAAATTTAACAAAAAATTCAACATTCAAAATCTGTTATTACGGAGATTGTTTCAACTGCTCGGGGGGTTGCTTTATCAATTCAATCCTACTCAAAATGAAACATGAAGCGCGGTTTGTTTTGTTCACTATTTTTTGTATTTTTGTTAGAAATGAGTACTTTTAATAACATAACACCAAAAGAAGGCAATGAATCGGTGCCTTCTCGCTTCTTTTCGATGATGAATTTGGGAGTAGTCCTATTTTGAACAATTTGACCTTGTTTGTTTTGTAGCTGATGCCACAAAAAAAATATTTAGCTTAAATTAAAACCGAAGACGTTTCTTCTCGTCAAAATGTAAGCCTAATCTTTCACCAGGAAGCAGAATTACAGCATCTCAACGGTGACTTTTTTGTATGAAAATCGTGATAGAAAGAAAAAGAATTATGTTTACAAATATCATTTAGAACTAATCCTTCATTAGTTTTGATTTACGAACACGCTATGGATAATCAATTACGGAAGTTTCCTTCATTTGCCCGTCCCCTAAACTCATGCCAATTTTTTTTGGGCACTTCTCATTCATGTTTCATCCGTAAAAAAAACTTGAATCTTGAAGCAACATAAAATGTTTGGCAGCACTAGCCCGAACGACGATCGGAGCGAAACGTAAATAAACAACAAACATTTTGGAAGGAAAGAAGCCAGTTGTCCGGTCTCGTCTCAGGGCTGGACGTGCATTACGTGTCACGGAATCCTTTTGCCAAAGGGCCGTCAAACGTTGATCGACGTCAGTTTCCAAAATTCCTGCTAATCATTCTCAACACCACCCAGGTAACCAATATCTCTACTAACAAATACCCCATCCATGCGGGTTGTGGGGACACAGAGTGCTCTCGGTCTCAAATAGCAACAACCATAACACTCTAGCATTCCTTTCCATTCTTCAGTGACTGTAAGGACTTGGCCGGCGCCGGTGTTGATCCAAAATGTATGAGCTGCTTAAATTGTACTTTAAGAATAAGTGGAGTGTCCCAGTCCTTATTCAGTTGGATCTCAGTTCAATGCATACCAGAGCAGTTCAGATCAATCGCAGATGAGCGACTATTGACATGTACAGTCAGTGTGTAAGCTAAAGCTAAGCTAATAAGGGACGGCATAGTA
This sequence comes from Aedes albopictus, assembly GCF_035046485.1. Taxonomy (NCBI): domain Eukaryota; kingdom Metazoa; phylum Arthropoda; class Insecta; order Diptera; family Culicidae; genus Aedes; species Aedes albopictus. The sequence goes on from NW_026916995.1 coordinate 19,932, forward strand.
TCTAGTTTTCACATCCACGAGCTTGTACAGAAAAAAAAACAAAGAAACGCCATATGATCCATGCAAATCCACCGATATAAACAATATCGAGCGTTAGTGACTAATTAGCCAGTTGTCGCTATTCTGCTGGCAGCTCTACATTTGAGAAAAGATCAACAGCTCTCGATGAAGCAAGATAAATCCGCGCTTGTGTAATGGGAAATATACAGCTAGGTACGTATGGCAAAAGCGCGGCGATTATATTTAGCGAGGAAGTGCACACAGCCACTGCGGCTCCGATTTATCTTCGTACGGTGCTAAATATTCTGATTCATGGGGCTGCCTGCCCATGTCATTACTGCGCGCATCGTAACACAAAGTCATTGTTATCGAATTTGAATCTTTCACATTCTGCCGCAGCTGACTTGTTTCGTCTTCTGGCAAATCCCGCTTTTCGAATTTGCATTGCCAACTAGCCACCACAGTCAGTCATTATTGGCTGGCTGGCTGGCTGGCAGCTCAACGACCTTGTTTTTGAATTCCGCGGTGAGCACTAGTAGTAGGCAGCAAAACTAGCCGCCACCAAATGCAGCAAGCCGTTCGAAAATAAACATCTAACGCATAAAGAACAAATAGAAAACAAACTATTTCCATCGAAATTAACAAGCGCACAGACATAACAATGACACGCCAAACGGCCTTGAAATTCTTCGCAAAAGTAAAGAGAAAAGAATCGGAATCCGAAAAAAAAAACTAAAGGTGCCCGAGTGTTAAACGACCACGACCGAAAATAGTAGTTATCTACATGGGTAGATACGATAAAAGCTATGAATCGCCGTAAGAAAGATGCGGCAAAATGCAAAAAGAAATAACAACGGTTTCCACTGTTATGTGAGAACCTTTTTGAACGACCTGATGCCGACACTTGGCGGTGGTGGTGGATGTGTCAGTGCCAATCCAATAGGGCTTCCCAAGAAATGGATACCTGCTACCAAAGAATAGGATGGATGAAGTAGTAGGAACACTTCAGTGCAATGACAAAGATGAAGGAGGAAAACAATGATCAAAAGGGAATTCTTGTTTCGCATGTCGATCCTTATATTATTGTAAAATGCACTCGTATTATGATGTTGTGTTGATTGCATAATATCAAAGATGAGATCGATTACCACCAAGGTGAACAAAGTTCCGTAATTCTAAATTTTCCTAATTTTTCCAGACAACAGACAGTAGACACCATGGAAACCTACGTGATTCTTCGATAATATTCGAACAGTATTTCTCGACATTGCAATGCATTGCGTTGTGAAATTCTCTTTGGAAAATAATTGAATTTATTTCTGCCAGAATCCCGTGTATATTTACCTAAAAATGAAAATGAAAATAATTCGCCTTGACGGAGGCTCTCTGAGAGAATTGCGCTGTGCGTGAAATCATTTTTTTTAACATGGGAAAGGATAGGAACTGCATTTTCTAATGCTTCTAAAATATTTTAGGGACTTCAGATTGAAAAAAGTGTTAATGTTTTGCAATATACTTTCAATTAGCTACATTGTAACTGGTTTTAGACAAAAGTTTTTAAATCACAATGTTATGTCTATAATATAGCGTATCAAAATCTCATTCGATAACATTAAGAACGTTTTGCTTGAAAAAATTTTTATAAAGATTTAGAAACATTTAAAATGCAGCTCCTATCCTTTCCCATGTTAAAAAAAATTGTTTTCACGCAAGCGCAATTCTCTCAGAGAGCCTCCGTCAAGACGAATAGTATTTTTATGTGAATTCTTTGATGAATGTTTGTAATGATTTCTGGTTAACTTTATTATTAAGCTATCGCTGTGAATACACAAGTAGTCATTAAAAAAATTCTAGGAAAACTGTTGGAGAAGATTTTTTGGCGTTTCTGCAAAAACCAATTCAATAAGATTTTATTAGCAAAATTCTTGATTTTTTGCAATATTCTTTACGTTTTTACAGGTTGAGTTTTTCTTCAAATCCAGTTAAAAACGTATTTTTTTCAACATAAACATTTTTTACTAAGTATAAGATCTAGTTAAGCATCCGGATAATGAAAAAAACTGTCATCCGAATAATCTCTATCAAAAAATAAATCATTTGTAATATGATCAAATCTTCGATGTACTATATTGCAAGTAGTGAGCTGGATTTTTGTATGATCAATTCTCTGTTTCTGCAATGAAATGTTGCAAACAGCGTGGGTATTATAATTTTTTGTCTAACTTGATGCTGTTTGAGTAAAAGTTTGAGTATCAGGTATGTGAAGGCCGGCTCCAGGGTCGGCTGAGTCGGCAGTGGCCAGTCAATGCTTTGACCAGAATGCTGCAATTCTGCTTTGCCAGATTTGTGATATACTGCGCCACCCTCAGAGATGGTTCAGTACAATACAATTTGAATTGACGACATGACTCCAAACTATTCCAGTATTGTCTGTGTTGAGTGGCAGCCCAGGTGTGAATCTGAAGCTTTACCCAACACTTCGATATCGGAATAGCTAACTCAGAGCCAATGAAGTCATGTGATGCTCCAGTGCGAGCTAGCTCATCAGCCATTTAATTTCCAACGATGGAAGAATGACCAGGTACCCATACAAGGTGAACAGCATTTGCTGAATTCAGCTCCTCGATTTGAGTTCGACAAGCGATAACTATCTTCGACCTGGAGTTGGCCGAAGCAAGTGCTTTAATAGCAGCCTGGCTATCTGAACAGAAGTATATAACTTTGCCCATTACGCACTGCTGAAGTGTCGATTGCACTCCGCACATAAGAGCAAAGATTTTGGCCTGAAAAACGGTGCAGTGTCAACCAAGTGAGTAAGACTGATACAGCCTTAGCTCACGAGAACAAACACCAGCACCTGCTCGACCTTCGAGAAGAGAGCCATCAGTGTAACATACGATGCCGTCTGAAATACTTCTTTCCAAATATACAGTTGTCCACTCTTCCCGGAAAGGGAATTTCGTGGAAAATGTCCTATATGAGAAAATACAAGCAATTGTAAGATCACTTGGAGCAAGGACAATGTTGTCCCAATTCACCAAAAATGAAAACAACTAGGTGTGTGTTGATGTGCGGATCTCAGGAGTTTCCTCTAGTAGACTGAGTACGTGCAAGAAAGTGTTTCTTGTTTGAGATGAATGTGTAGTGGGGCAACTTCAAAGAGAACTTTTAGCGCTGCCGTGGGAGTTGAAGAGAATGCTCCAGACATCGCCATTAAGCACATCCTTAGAAGATGGCATTACTTTAATTGGATCGTTCTCATTTTGCCCTTTTGCCACCACACAAGACATCCATAAGCCAATATTGGCCGAACAACAGTTGTGTATAACTTGATATACTTGGGTTTTAGACCCCAAGTTGTACCAAAGGTTCGCCGGCATTGCCCGAAGGCCATACAAGCTTTCTTGATTCTGACCTCAACATGAGGTGTCCAGGAAAGCTTGGAATCAAGAATGACTCCAACGTACTTTACCTGTTCAGTCACTTTGATTTCAGAATCAAAGAGACGTAAAGGTCGAACACCATTACGGTTTCGCTTTTCCGTGAAAAGAACAATAGATGTTTTACTCGGATTTACCGAAAGGCCATATTGGCGACACCAACCCTCAACTACCTGAAGAGCGTTTTGCATCAGATCGAAAAGGATGCTGATGCACATACCGACTAACAATGTTAGGTACCCGTCGGCAAAACCATAAGTAGGAAACCTGCTATTATTGAGTTGCCACAATAGCGTATCTGCTACGAGATTCCACAAAAGTGATAAGACTCCCCCTTGGGGGCATCCACAAACACTCAATTTCCCAATCGCCGCTTGACGCAATGTCGAGAAGAGATGTCGGTTTTTGAGCATTTGGTAAATCCAATTGGAAATCATTGGAGATACAGTATGACCCATAAAAAAATGCGACATTCCATTTTTTTTGCGGTATTTGATGATTTTTAATGAAATAATCCTAATGAATTAAACTTTTTTGGATTAGGATATAATAAGGAGGTCATTGTCATACAGGATCTCTAAAATTTTTGTCAAAATATTCATTGGGAACGTATGTATATGGGGTACCTTATAATTGTTAACATTTTCTAAATAAAATCAAGTTTTCCTCTAATTTTCAGAGCAAAATGAACTAAGATAAAAACTTTTAAACACATGGAAACCATGAAGAAATATGTACTCTTTAATACGCCCATGTTTGAAAAATATTTCAAAAATTATTTCAAATGTTTAGAAAACAAAAACTAAAAAAGGTGCTACATATAAAAAACCATATTTAAGATAAATTAATAAAAAACTTAACACTGATTGAACATTTTTCAAAACAATTTTTTGTCGATGAAGGCATATTAACCTACCTTTATGATAGGTACAAAAACTAAAAAAGGTGCTACTTATAAAAAACCATATTTAAGATAAATTAATAAAAAACATAACACTGATTGAACATTTTTCAAAACAATTTTTTGTCGATAAAGGCATATTAACCTACCTTTATGATAGGTACAAATACTAAGTACTTAAAAACAATTTCATGCTTAAAACCAGTGAAGAGAATTGTCAGACAAAAAAAGCACAAAACATGCAACAAAGAAGGCATGACGATTACTCTTTATCCCTACTGGTAACAGATAATGACATGATCTCAAAAATTTTTGTTGCAGACAAAACGGAAGCTGAATTTGTTGCGTACTTTTCAACTCGTGAATAATCAATTATTACAAACCCAAAGTCGAAACTGTTTGATGATAGATCTTCAGCAGAGTTACAGTGTTTACTTACTCGAAGTTACCGTTCAAAAATCGCAATGCAAGGCTGAAAAATCTCTGAACTCGTGGTGTACGATGTTTATCCTATTATTTTCAAGTTGGGACAATCTTATGTCGCATTGGGTGGATTGTCGCAACAAATACAGTTAGCGACATTGTCATTATTGTTGCGCGATAGTTGAATTTTGATTCACTGCTTAAAACATAATATTTTCTAAATATTATCATTTGTCAAATAATTCAATTTTCAGAAAATGTTTCTTAATTTGTAAGTTAATATTTTTTTCGTTCTTGCCCGACAAACCAACGAACTCCTAAAGACCTTATCCAGTCATAAAAGTACTATTTTGAAAATAAAATTTGATTGAATGTGATTGAAAGCAATTGAAAGAAAATTATATCCTTAAAAAACGGCCTCTGGCGCGTGGACAATTTCGACATCCATATGTTCAACGTTATATTTCCAAACGTAAGTGCATGAAATCAGTCTATGTTCCTTTGCCATTATCAGATTAGTGGCTCTACTATACTATCCAATAGATACATACAAGGTTAATCAGTTCGAAGTAGGGGAACGATGACTTTGAAAACTGTCGCATTTTTTTATGGGTCATACTGTATACTATGACCCCGTGCGGCTTCCAATATGGCATCGAAAGGCACGTTGTCAAAGGCAGGGATATCTAAGAAAACACCCAACCGCGAGCATACATAAAACACAAAACGAAAGAGATCTTGCGTCACCTCGCAATTTAGAGAACTGGTGAACCAATACGCAATGTTACTTGCCTCTGATACCATGGACTCTATACATTGAGACAATACTCTGTGCCGACACCATCAGTGACGGACCGCACAATTCACGGGAAAAAATACTGAAACATGTTGTAAAACAAAATACTGTGCCCAGCACCTTGAAATGGCGGACTGTGCAATAATATAGAAAAATGTCATCGAAAAAAAATGTTTATAGCGAGAATTTTGGCCGACACATGACAAACTTTACAGTGCTTGCCGCGTAAATTCTCGAAAGATTGGTATAAGTAGTATATACAAACAGAAATAGGTAGTGGAAGAGATAATTTGCAAAACGAAATCTTGGATATTGACTAAAACAAAACACAAGTCGACACTCATGATGACAAACTATACAAATTCGATGAAAGAATATTGAACAGATACATACACACATAGACTAAAATTAGACACAAGCTATCATCTATGATGAATCAAGAAGTTAATGAAAACAGAGGCAATATAGAGGAGAGAAACAACAAGGAATAAATAACCGGATTACGCCACCGATTTCTGCTGATTTTCACTGCCACCTCGAACGCACTGAACTCTCAAAAAATGTCTCAGGATTTTAGGGAATATAAAACTCCCATAGATTTGCTCGTAAAAATACAAATAACACTAACACATTTATGGAGAAATTCTACTTGAAATCCGTTTTGGAAATCCTCATATCTGCAAAACGTTCAACATGATTGAATTGATGATTTTTTTTCACATTTGTTCTTCAGGAATCCTTTTCTTTTTTCATTCAAGACACCTTTATGAATATGTTTTTGAATCTATTTACTTTGTTTTTTTTTTTATTTTCATTTAACAGCATTTGGTGGGGCAGTAAGAGCGCAAGTCAATCCAAAGCCGATAATAAGGAGAGGTAATGGCTGAATAGTCTTTGCTAACCACACAAACGCCATGGGATAGGAAAAGGGTATTTTGGTGTAGGATTAGGATGTTGGTAGACTTGACAATATCAATGCTATTCAGATGCAAAATAATGTTAAGGCTCAATCAATCGTGAATCGCATATCTTACAAAACCAAAAACCAATAATCCACAAAATGCCAAGCAAGTCATAGAAAGAAAAAGCGCCCGATTGTTTGTTTTGTCAGTTATAAAAAACGGATACTCCTACCCTCTCCGACTCGCCAGTAATCCCGGAAAAAATGTCCCTTCAGTTCTGGAAAACATATTATTCCCAAATAAGCCTTCAATCAAATTTTCCGCGTGGTCTTGTAGTACCTCTAGATAAGAACCAGTCATTGCCATACATATTAAATGCCTGACATGACCCTATGGATAACATTTGCATATGTAAAAGCTTGCTGATGTGACTTTTCTCTCATCTCATGTGTGTCTTCAAAACCTTGTCAAGCTTAGAAAATTGAAGTTAATCAACAATACATTACAAGGTTCGAATTCCCATAGAATCAGATCATTCATTTGCATTACAACACCATAGGAGATAATATCACATTGACAGATTGCAGTACAAATGCAAGAGACCTCCCTTTTCCCTTCATCCGCAACCCGGGGACGCGCCCTGTTGGATTTCGAAAGCCTCGGAGAATATTACAAACATACAATGGCATTCCCACAAACTAACCCACATTGCCCATCCAGGGGCTTGACTGGGCCTATTATCCTCCCTTAGTTTGTAATATTCTCATCAACTTGGAATTATATTTTCCCGACACATAAATTACTTCGACAAATGTTCGATATACTAGGCAGCAGCATGATTAATATAACAATATCAGATGACTTGAAGATCGGATTTTACAGAATTGTTTGCCATTGATTATACATTCAGCTATTTCAATCATTACTGCAAAGCACATGGGCCTAATTAGACGCATATGAGTTCTGTATTTGACGCACTTCGTAAAAAATCGCATAAGTTTAATAAACCACAATAGGTATTTGTTGTTACACTCACCCTCGTTAAAATACAGAAATTCTTGATGTGCGTGGCCGGGAATAATGACATTTGTGATTTTGGTATTTTTGCTTAATTAAGATTGGAGCAAGATTTATTCCCCAGCCTTATTCCGAGAAGCAATCTGAGCAATCAATGTATCAAAAGGTACATGAATGTTGTTAATATACAATCTACGAAGTATACCGTAACTAACGCTAAAGCTAACGCAAAAGAAACTTTAAGGAGAATCTAGAATGGAATTCCATGTAGGATGAAGAAATCTGGGAATTCCTGGAAAATCTCAGAATGCATTCTTTAAGACATCCCAGGAAAATCTCTGGAAGAATCTATGAGGAACTTGATGGAGGAATCCTGACAAGTGCCCTTGAAATAATCAAAGACGGAATCTCTTTAGGAATCTCAAAATAAATTTCTGTGTGTCTTCGTGGTCATGAGGCTAGTGTCACCACGGATTTAGTCGCATCGTGCTGAGGAGCGCCGGTTCGTTTCGCGCCGCAGCTGTCAGGAAAAGTTTTCGGCTGTGCCACTGGACGTTGCATACTAGTCCTTGTCTTTTATAAACTTCTTGGAAGAACCCCAGAGAATCACCAAATACTCCATGGGAATCCAATATTTTTTTCTTCAGGTAACCTTTTTGTTATTCAATTTTTGAAACATGTTCCGTAAATTTCTGTTTGTTGTGTAATAAAGTTTTCAATAGGAGGCAATCAGTGATGTAGGGTAGGACGGGGCAAGATGGCCACCCGGGGCAACATGAGCACCCTTCCGTTTTACTATTTTTATGATGAATTTTGCCCAAACAACTTCATAATCCGTTAGAATAATGTTCATCCTGTTTGTAAACCTGAAAAAAAGGTACTTCATAATAATGAACGAATTAAAAAATATCGTCAAATTAGTCAATAGCATGGATTTTTAGCATTTTATTATAAAAAATCATCAGAATAAAATAAGGTTTTTATGTCAGAATCAAATTTTTACCATAATTCTGGTTATTAGCCAACATTACAAGCTTATTGCAAAGCATTTTAATTTACATTAGAAAATATTTTCTAAAAACAAACATTAAAATTTATTCAATTTTAGTTATTTAACTGTAGTGGGGCAAGATGAGCACCCATTATTCGCCATCAGGGGAATATAGAAAATATTTTGAAATTATTGTTATCCACTCAATAGTGCCGAGCATAGGTTTCCGTAACCTCTGCAACTATTTGGTTGCGTAAATTTCTAAAAATAAGCAACTTAATAATCGTTTATTGTTTTTCGGGTCATTTTGTATAAAGTATGTATTATAGAACCGCATTTTTTTCAATAATCGAAAAAAATGATAATTTTAGAACGTGATACCATAGCTATAAACAAGGTTTACTATATTAATCACTATGGCCAATTTATTGTTAAAATATTGGGATTTTAATGAAGTGCTCTACTTGCCCCGTAGGGGTGCTCTACTTGCCCCGTAGGGGTGCTCGTCTTGCCCCGTAGCATGTTCGAACTGACCATAAAACATCTTTTTTGTTTAGTCAAATAAATCATCCTTATTGTGAATTTTGAACTCTCCCATGTTTATGGGTGATAGAAAACATGATATAGAAAAGAACTACTGAGAGGTACTTTGAAAAATTGTGTTAACTTTCAATAAACTCAACGTGATGCTTAGGGTGCTCATCCTGCCCCGCCCTACCCTACTAGATTGAAAGTAGTGAGCTGGATTTTTGTATGGTGAGATAATCAATTCTCCATTTCTGCAATGAAATGGTGCAAACAGCGTAGGTTATATGATTTATTGGCTAATTTGATGCTATTTGAGCAAAAGTTTGAATAACTGTGTTGTTGTATTATTTTTTCCTGCAACTTCAACAACATAGCTATCCAAACTTTTGCTCAAACAGCATCAAATTAGTCAATAAATCATATTCAATTTCAATTCAATTTATTTTTCTGTAGTCAATAACACTATTTTAAAGAAAGAACTTAACATTAACAATTCAGAGATTTGGATAACCTTACAACTGAGAACAATTCAATTTCATTAATAGAGACGTATGTACAACATTTAGCTACGAGTAGCTTTTTTAGGGAAAACGAGTTTAAGATTGAAAAAACCCTAGATTTCGTGATTCTTAACGCTAATATCACAGATGTTGTAGGTGGAGTGCTTCGATGAGCGGATTTGCGGACATCGCACAGGAAGTCCTAAAGGATCTTGTAGCACGTTCGATGCTTGCGTCAATTGTATCGACACCAGCCAGCTTGTGGAGATCATCGGTCGGATACCACGGGTTCAGGTTGTAGACCATCTTGAGCAGCTTGTTCTGCTTCACCTGTAGTCGTTTACGGTGCGATTTGGCGCAGTTGCCCCAAACCAATAAATCATATAACCCACGCTGTTTCCACCATTTCATTGCAGAAATGGAGAATTGATCATCTCGCCATACAAAAATCCAGCTCACTACTTTCAATCTAGTACTTCACTGATTGCCTCCTATTAATTCCATAAAAGTCCCATAAGAAATTTATTCCAAATTAATAAAAAAACGAGTATTTTGATTTTTCAAGATCATGAAATATTGAAACAGAAATTACTATAACTCAAACCAATAGGTCTGATGCATCTTCGAAAACATTCTGCACTTTGAATAAACTATAATAGGAAGTACTCCAGTGAAATTCTTACAAGCGAGATGCCTGGAGAAAGTTTCAATGAAGCATTCTTGAAGACTACGCGGAGAGAAAGGAATTTTTGAGAATTCTTTTTAACAGCCATTGAAAAATTTTGAAATCTTCTTTCTTTTAGGCTAGAGATAAAAATTGTAAGAGCATGAGCATGAGCATAGATTTCATAGCACATTTCATAGTTGCTTTTTTTAGAAAATTGTAAGAAAAGTTAAACTTCTTTGACGCATTCTATGCCCAAAAATATGACGACTTTTTTGCTGGAATTTCTCCAGGTTTATACTGAAGAGTTTGTGAAATCTTTATTGATGCTTTATTGATATTAGAATTGGTGAAATGGAGACACTCTCTCTTGCGGAATTTGATTCCAGGGCATGCACTACAAAAGTTGAGCATTAGGGCACATTTGCCAAGTTCACAAATTCCCGATTCAGTTTAACTAATCAAAGATTCACCCAAAAATGTACCAGGAATTCCTCAACGATTCCTGTATAAAATGGATAGAAGTTGTACACAAATACATGGATAATTGAAATAACTTCTAAGAATTAGAAATCCTTCACACCGATCCTTCACACCGATCCTCCACAGTTCCATTTCAAGAGCTGCACAATACGTACCTCCAGAAACTTATTCAATGTAATAAGTTTATACAGTGTATTCTAAAACGCGTTACCACAACATATTTTATACAAGAAGTGACTATAGCCACAAGCACGTACGTCAACCACGCCACACCAGGAGAGTCATCGCGAAGAGCATCGACATTTAGCAGGAACGAGAATCAATACCCAACGACTGTGCTCATTCACTTCCGTCTGTAGCCGCCGCAGCAGCAGCGTTGAGCTTTGAATTGTGAGAATCAAGTTTCTTCGTACCACCACCTCTCCTTGCCACCAGAAAAGAAACGTCAAACATTCTAATTTTCTTCCTGTTGTCCCTCTTCGTGTACTTCCACTGCCGTATTATCGATCTAGCTGAAGCGAAGATCAAGACACCCAAACCCAAGACAAATGTCACCCGACAGAATTCCGTTCCGCGAGAGCCCCTCCCCGATGCGGTTGGATTTGGTACATACCTGCCAGCCGATCCAAGAAAAATCCCATCGTCACCTAATGCGGTAATTCTGGCGCAACCTCGATGAACAATAACTGTCGTTGTGTGGTGTTATCCGATAAGGAAATTTTCCGAGAGCTCCACAGCATATTTTGGGGAGCGCCTCCTCGACTACACTGGATGACGTTTCTTCTTGACACTACACACACGATCCGTTTCACACGCCAGACAATATTCCGAGACGGCCACTAATCACAGATGGGGTGGTGCCTCAATGCGGAATCACTGTTATCCCCGGAAGCAGGACACTAGCAGCAGTCTGCTGCTGGAGGGCAGTTCTGGCCACGGGGCCGCACTAGACTTTCTTCCCTTTCGTTTTGATTGGTTCACTTCGTTCCGTCGTCGTCGGAGCACAAAATGGCGATTGCACACAAAAAATATATACCAAATACACACCACTTCACACTGCAGTGTGTTGTGTGTTCACAAGGCAGCCAAAGGAGTGAACTACTGAAGGCAGCTCACGACGGACGTGATTGCGGTACCCCCGAAGGATTGGTTCTTTTCCCCTGATGTGGCCCGTGTGGAAATCCTTTTTCTTCCCTGGCGGAACTCTGCCTACGGGATTTTCCTTCTTTTCATTTCCCTTCGCCAAAACAGCAGATTACAACACACAATCCCCAACACCACCAGGATGAACGAATTAAATCACTAGAGGTATAAAGTGAAAATAAAAATCACTACATATTCTTGAATTTTTGCATTTTATACACACTCACACCGAGAGCGAAAATTTTATACTTCAAAAAACCATTGCCTTCGATGCTCGCGACGATGATAGCAGCACAGCAGCACTGACTGACTGAACTGACCGCGGAGGGCTGAGCCGAGCGTGAATCAATCGCCAGACATTTTTCTTTCCTGTCTTCGGTCGTTGTTCGATTTTTCGTCCTCGCCCTCTCGAGTTCCGAACGCACCAATCGCGGTTACTACCGGCGGAAATTGAACTCCAGCTCGCGTCCGGCCAGACCACCGTGGATAAATTCCTTTTCCAAGCCACTACAAAACGCCCCAAAAGCTTTTCGTCTTCAATTTTCGCACGACACACGCACGGACAACGAACAACGCGACGACGACTGCAAAATTTCTACTCTTCTGTGGCCTCTGCGCTGCGGGCTGGCTGAGTCTGACGATGATGACAGTCCTCCTCGCGTTTGACGCTTCTTTGAAACGATGATGATTGAAAAATCATGAACGTCATTTTCACTCGTTAATGATGACAGTTGGATGATGGCCACACTGCCACACGCTAAATGTACACTCAAAAACATTACAAATCGTATTGTTCGTGCAGATGAAAATCGGAATTTTCGACACGCGAAAATCGATTTTTCTCCCAAACCGTGCGTCGGAAGTACACAGCAAAAATTAATGTAATATGCCTCGATGTAATTCTGCCGATGTACGAAATTTTCGATGTAAACGCGATTTTTAGATGCACAATCACATCGGTACAACGGATAATTACATCGTTCTCGAAATTACACCAAATCAAAATATAAGCTATCCTTCACATCGTTTTTGTGTAATATTCACATCGAAAGAATGAGAATATTACACAGAAGCAGCTGCAACCAACTGGTTGCGACGAAGTTGTGTACGATTACACAAATTCGATGCCATATCGCATCCCCTCGCGATGCGATATTGCAACTCGCAACACTGGCACTGTTTGTTGTGATGGGTGTACGCAGGCAAAAGCAAGCGCCATGTTTAATTTGTTTGATCCGTTTGACCAGTTTTATTCGTTACTTTTTCACGGTTTAGAAGGTATTTTAGATATTTAATGCTGATATTTTATAATATTTAATCAAAATAATTACTATTATAGGTGAACCCAACGAGGAAAATGGATTTTTTGGAGTTCAGACGTCGTAATAATGAAATCCTTCTGGAACCGCAATCGACCGAAACATGGTCATATTGATCACCGTTTTCGCGGCGTTGATCTGCATCCTGATTGGCACTAGCCCCCTAGATGGACAAGTTCGACTTCCGCTGAGGCAAGTACATGGTATGTTGCAGACTTCACCGTGGAAAAAAACCGCAAGACCGAAAGCGACGCCGTCTGTGACGAGATAGATGGAAAGCCGGTTCCCTGACCATTGACCTTGATAGTGATGATCATCGTTTCATTGTACCTTGTCCGGCACTACCGTTCGATCATCTGGTATATATCTGGCCGACCGTGGAGGAAGGTGAACTTCGCATAGTTGCTCAGGAAGACTACGAAGAGGTCGGCATGAATTCCGGAAGGATCAGGATGAAGGGTACTGAGGATCGCATGGTTTGCAATTGTTCGTGTGCAGGTATGCCAAAGTTTCTATAATATTTACCAGAGAAGCATTTATCTGAATTCAATTCTTAAGGATATCTAATCTATGCATCCTTAAGTTAACGGTAACACAGTTTCCAGTGAGTGTCCTAGTGTTATAGACTTATGTTTAACTCTATGCAGGGTGTGAGACCATTTGGACAGTGGGTCCTATTTTGGATCTGAGAATTTCATGTAACGCCGGCAATTTCATGCCAATTGGTTTGTATATATTGCACATCAAGGATTTGTCGAATCATTAGATTCCCTTCCGATGAAGTAGAGCGAATTATACGCACCGAGCTTCCAATCGCAAGTCCCTTTTTGTCACTGTGGTCGTTGCCATTCGGATTCATCTTGTGTTGGCTCTTTGCTTGTCGTTTTACGGCTGGCTTTCAGGGCTTGACGCCAACCCACAAACCCAGGTACATAACTGGAAAGCCGGAAGCTACGGGTTTTGTATTAGCATTTCCTCCAAATCAACTAAGCTCAAGCGCCAGTCTTCGCGGGGGTGGTGTTTTTATAGGCACACATAAAATGATAATAGTTTACCTGAACACATGTGCTACTACCCTCGAACATCCCACCCAATTCCATGTATGTTGTTTATCTTTAACTTCTGTTTTTCTTAGTGTTTTGTTCCTACTAGGTAAAAACCTGTTTCTCAGCTTAGGGTGCTATATGCATTTTCACAGTTACAAACTGACAGTTTTCTTCGACTATTGGTCATGTATCCAAGGAAACCAATAAAAATAGGTTCTGGAAAGCATCTAAAGTCAAACCTAGACGCCATCTGAACTATCTTGCTGAAAAGTTCAAATTCATGTAAGTAACGTAGAACGTGTCAGTTACACTACCCGCCATTAGTATATTTTAGAGATGGTCGGGTTCGGGCTTGGAAATTAAAAAAAACTCGGGTTCGGGTCGGGTCCGGGTTTGAACAATTTCAAAATTTTCGAGTGCGGGTCGGGTCGGGCTTTTATAACGTCGGGTTGAAGTCGGGTTTTGTACCAGTTTAGATAAATCAGTATTTACAAAAATGCTTTATTGGCTAAAACCGATACATTTAACAATTATTTTTAACTCGGGCTTTAGTCGGGTCTATTGCTTGGTCTATTGACAAATATATTCTCGGGATCGGGTCGGGTCGGGCGAAATTCAGAACACAATTTGACACAAGATAGACTATATTTGGCATATAGGGTTTGACTGACTTCGAAATCGAATGGAAGCTCAAAAAGTGTTATCTGACACTAATATGAGAGTTATTTGGGGATGATGCCGGTGCTGTCAATGAGCAATCGATGTTGACAGTATTGGTAATCAGCTTGAAATAATTTTCAAAATGTATAATAAATTAACTTAGCATATTATTTGATTATTGTTTGGGGATGCTGTCAGGAAAACTAGTTGCCCATACCGGCTAAAAACGCTAGCTCTGGTAGCCGTCTCCAAATAATTTTTAGAAATATCCAGTGGCGTAGCTAGGAATTTGGGGGCCCGGTGCGAAACCAAATTTGTGGCCCACCCCATGAAAATTACAGATGTATATATTTTAAAATGACAAATCTATCCTTCTAACTCTCAAATGATCACGCCGTTGTGTTGTCCTTCAAAGATTGCCTTCTGTTTTCTTAAAAAAAATCTTACTTGAATAATAATTTCTCTTCAAGAATCGTTCAAGTGGTTAATGCAAGGGTGTCATTCAGTATTTCACTAAACACTCCTTCAGGATTCTCGGAGGATGTTTTCAAAAGTACATCAGAGTACGTACTTCAAAAGATTATTGCAAAGGCTTAATCGAGTATTTCTCGAAACAATTGCTCAGGAAGTCCACCAAGGATTCTATCAAAAATATCTGAGGATTTATCTATAAGATCAAAGAATCCATAAGAAATTCTAGAAAAAAATCACTACAAAAAGTTCTCCGACGATTTTTTTTTCGGAACCAGATATTTTTCCAATAAATTACATCGGAATTACGGAATTCGGAAGAGAAGTCCTTCTAGAATTTCTTCAAACATTCCTCCATGGTTTCTTTCAGGAGATCCTCTAAATATCCCTAAAATATTTTTCCACGAAAGTCAAGTTTATCTTGACATTTCCTAAAGCAATCATCAATCATCTTGGCGTTCCTTTAAAGATTTCTTAAGAATTTCTTCCAAGGATTTCTTCAGAAATTCCTTCAAGAACTACTGCAGCTATTTTTTTTCGAAAAAAAAAAAAATATCTGCAAAAATTTTTCAAGGAGTTTCTCTAAAGTTTCATTAAGAGATTCATCCTAGAAATTTCCAAAGAATCCATTGAATAATGATTAAAAAAAAATCCTCCAAGGATCCCTACAGGAGTTTCTTTAAGAAAATTCTCAGAGGAACTTCTGTAGGATTTTCTTCCAATAATCCTACTGGATATCTTCCCACGAATTCTGAAATATCCATCTACTCTAGGAGCTTCCCCAAGGATTCCTTCAGGAATTTTTGCTAGCATACCTCTAGGATTTCTTCTAAAAATTTCAATTGCGACTTTTGATAAGACTTTTTAAAAATTCTTTCGAAAAACCTATTGAAAAACCATTAACTTACCATCAAGCCAGTTAGTCAAAATTTTCTTCAGGGTTTATTTTTATTTATTATTTCTTCAGAAATTCCTCTGAACAAACAAGCGCTTCATTCCTTTGTTTTCAGTAGGATGAAAACAGGAGCGTATATGGTTACAGTAAAGGAAAAGATACCAGATTTGATAAAATAAAATAAAATAATTTCTTCAGAACTCCAAGGACTTCCCAAGTAACCACGAAGCCGTATATAAGTGCATCAATTTTGCCATATATTTATAATAAAAATTGTGTATATAATGCTGCATTACTTTAAGCACCTCATTGAAGCAATATTAAAGTCGAAAAGGGCCCCACTAAAATCAAATTAGTGCCACATTGTAGCACGTTGACAGCCATTACTAAAGTGACATAAATGCATGTACTGTACATTTGCATTTTCACATGCTTAATACGTGCAACACGAAAAAACAAAACTTTATTTTTAGCACCGTTTCGTTATCGACGGTACTAATGCCCCCCACATGAATGTTTTAACCATCATTTTTTTTTTGTTGCCGGGTCGGGAGTCGAACCAGAAGTGTTGAAGACCGCCAGATGAGTTCCATACGTGCTGGCGCCTTGGACTGTTTCTGATGCAGTGATAACAACAGATATTTCATTAACTAAAAGGAAACTGTTCTTTTGTCTCAATCATTGCTGTAAAGGGCAAAACGACTATGTCATATGTAATAGAATCCGTGTAATTACATTCTGATAAATCACTGAAAAATTCATAATGCATTTTAGAATATATTTATTCAATATTATGCCTCTCAAGAAAAATCAGAATATGGCGATTATCTGCCTCTGGCTTCTGATATTAGCGCGATAGTCACTAATCATAACAGCGTCACCAGATTTAAAAGTATATAATTCCATTATATGGGGTTTGACAGCAAGAGCACTCATTCCACTAAGCCACTCTTTCCGTTCGTCACAAATACATTCAAAAACATCTGTCACTTCGCGAAACCCACGTGCTTTTGTTTTTGGCGGGAACACTTTTTCTTTTGTTTTGCCTTGCGACTGTCATGCGGCGGTATGCCTTGCGAGCGTACGACCGCCGCAGGACTCTAATAAAAGATAAGCGCGACAATATAAGAAATTTAACACACCCTTCGCACACTACTCATTTGCTAATTGTGGTTTCTAGCATTATTGGCATGCGATAGGGCGATAGCAGGCAACAGAAAAGAGAAAAGGTCATCTCTAAAAAGGTTTTGCTGAAGAAAGGCGTGGATCGGTGGTTCAAACGGAGATTAAGTTGGTCGGGAGTCGAACCAGAAGTGTTGAAGACCGCTAGAGTTGACCGAAAAGTTGTTCATACTTCTTGATTTCATTTGTTTACCATTAGAGTCAAGCTTTTATAATTGTATTGTTAGAGCAACCTTTGCTAGTTTGTACATTGCATTTATTCAGTTTTTGCAGTGTTGAATTATTGAATTATCGTATATCACCTGTTAATGCACCCTAATGTAAAGAAAAAATGTAATGCATCAATACATTGATAATGCCAATCTAAAGGATTATTGCATGAGAAGTGTGGAATTACTGCATTTTGCATTGCAAAGGTTGATATTCAGTCTAATTCGTACAATGATATAATGCTTGTGGTTACTTGGGTTCTCCAAGGACTCCTCCTAAGACTGTTTTGCTACTTTCTTCAGGAATTCTTTGAGAATGCCTAGAAGCATCTTTAAAGTGATAAATGCAAGCTTAACACTTCATATAGGATATTCATCTGCCACTCCAATTCTTCAGGAAACGCTTGAAGAATTCCTATGGGATTTTTTCCAAGGATTTCTGAAATATTTCTTAAAAAAATCTTTCGGAGTTTCTTCAAAGATCTTGTTAGGAACCTCTGCGAAGGTTTTATAAATCGGATGAAGCAATGAAGCTTAATTTATTCTATAATTTCTCCAAGAGCTCTACAGAGGATTACTTTTGGGCTTTTCCCAGGGATCGCTTTAAGAATTCTAGCAAGGATTTATTCAAAATTCTATAGGAATTCCTTTTGAAATTCCTCCCAAACTTCCTTCAAGAGTTTTTCCAAAGATTTCTTTTTTAGTTTATCCAATAATTCTTTTACGATTTCTCCAAAGATTCAACTGACTCAAAAAAAAATGAAAGATTTTTTTCAAGCATTCTACAGAAATTCCCCAAAAAAATGCTAATGGTATGCCTTCAAACATGTTTGCCATTTTTCTTAGGAAATTGTTTGTGAACATCCTTATATTTTTGGAAATTCTTTGTTAATGAATTTAAAAAAAAAAAATTGGGAATTTCCAAACCAGTTTCCGAAGAAAATTTTCAGAGTATCTGCCGAAGCATTTTCCAAATTATTTTCAAAGATATTCCTTAACGAATTCCTGCACGGATTTCCAAAATAATAACTGAAAAAGATCCAAAAGAAATTCCCGAAAATTCTAACTCTAAATTTGTTCAAGAATTCCCACAGAAATTCGTCCAAGAAAACATTTCTTTGAATTCTTTCAATAAATTCTTTAGGTATTCTTCCAAGGTTTCTATCTATTGATACCATTAAAGATTTACTTAGCGATAACACCAATTTCACCCGGATTTCCTTCACGATTTTTTCTGACGTTTTCATCAAACATCTGTTCCAAATGAGGAACTTCAAGAACTTTTTCTTAGATATCTTTTACAATTCATCTGGGAATCACTTCACGGATTTCTTTACAAATCCCTCCAAGATTTGCTTCGAAATTTGCTACAACGATTGCTTCGGGAACTCCTCCAAGTGTTTCTGAAACAATTTCTTCAGTAAAGAGTTTTTTTTTAAGATTTCAAGAAACGATTCCTTTGGGGCTACCCCACATGATCCCTTTAGCAAAATTCCCAGAGTAATCCTTTAGGAATTCCTTCAAGATTTGTTTTCAGAAATTTCTGCAAGGGTTCTTTTTGCAACTCCTCAAATAGTTTTACTTGAATTCTTTTCAAGGATTTCTTACGAAGCATTGTTCAAGCATTTCAATGATTTCTTCGGAAATTCTTCCAATAATCGCTGTATGAAATCGTCCAAAGATTCCTTAGGCATTGTTTTTCAATTCCTCTTTCACAATTCATTCATGAATCCTTTAAAAAATTCCAGTAAAGACTTAATCTTTTTCAGTGATTTCCCAAAGTTTTCCCTCAGATAATCCTACAAGGGTGAACACATTCATCCCTCAAGGATTGTTTCGGAAATTCCTCCAGATTTTTTTAGAAAATCTCACTAGCTCCATTCAGGAGCGATACCTGATCAAGCATGATCTCAGAAATTTATCATAGACAAGGGTGCAGCCTTAGCAAATTTCTACCTTTTAGCTTTTATAACTAAATGCAACACGATGAAATGGAACACGGATAACATTATATTTTAATAGCATTATTTAACCCTTCAGCAGTAACGCTGTTGTATTTTGTACAATATATTTAAAAAAAAAAGTTCACCGTGGTGCTGGTAGTAGTGACTAATTTCTAGAAGATTGATAATTTTTATTTACTCATGCCAACATTCATAAGAAATCGTAGCTGAACTCTTTTGGAAATTACGAACTGTTTTTAGGACTAACCAAAAATTTCCTGATTCCTGTATGCGTCCTTTTTTAATTATCTTCCCATTCTGTTCACTGGAGGATTTTTTTTTCAGCGCAACTCTGGGAGAAATTGCTGGAAAATCTCCAGCACAACTGTGGGAGAAATTGCTGAAGAAATTTTTGAAAAAAAAAATCCCATGAGAAATTCTAGGAGGATTTTCTGGAAGAACCCATGGAGGGAATTTTTGGAGGATTATGTGGTGGAATTCCTTAATAAATTCGTGGCAAAACCCCTGGAGAAATCCCTGAAGCAATTCCTGGAGGAATCTCTGGAGAAATTGCTGGATGAATTACTGAATGAATATCTAGAGGAATTTTCAGAGGAAATCTGGGTAATTTCTGTTATTTTTGTATTTCTAAAAAAAAAATCCCTCGAGAATTCCTGGAGGAATTTGTAGCGGAATTTCTGGAGGCATGTCTGGAAAATTCTTGAAGGAATGCTTGAAGGAATCTCTGGGGGGATGCTTGAAGACATTTGTGATGAAAACTCTGGAGGAATCTGGAGAAATTCCTGCAGGAATTCCTGAAGGAATCCCTGAAAAATTCCCGAAGGTATTTCGGGAGAATTTCTGAAGAAATCCCTAGAGAATTTCCTGGATGAAGAATTAGAAGAACTGCTGGAGGATTTCCTGGAAGAATTCCTGGAAAAATCCCTGGAGAAATTTATGGAGAAATCTCTGGAGTAATCCCTGAAGCAATTCCTGATGGAACCTCAGGAGAAACTCCTGGAGAAATGCCTAAAGGAATTCTTGACATAATTTTTTGAAGTATGTTTAGGAGCAATTTCTGGAGGATTTTCGCAAGAAATTCATGGAAAAATTCCTGGATGAAATCCTGGAGGTATGTCTGAAAAAAATCCTAGAGGTATTCCTGTGAAAATTGCTGGAGGATTCAATGATGGATTTCCTGGAGGAATCACTACAAGAATTCTTGAAAGAATTACTGGATGAATTTCTAGATGAATTTTGGGAGATTTCTAATCTATTATTTATCTATATCTGAAAATTCGTACTGGAATTAATGGGGGAATCCACGAAGGAATTCCTGAAAGAATACTTGAAGACATCTGTGAAGAAGTCCCTGGAGAAATCTTGATAGAAATTCCTGAAGGGATACTCAGAAGAATCCCTGAAAATTCCTTAAGGTATTCCCCCTGAAATTTCCTGGAAGAATTTCTGAAGAAATCTCAAGAGCATTTGATAGAAGAACACTTAGAGGAACTGCTGTATGATTTCCTGGAGGAATTCCTAAAGCATTTCATGAAGGAATCTCAGGAGAAATTCCTGGAGAAACCCCTGAAAAGCTCCTGAGGGTATTCCTGAAGAGTTTCCTGGAAGAATTTCTGAAAAAACCCTCAGAAAATTTTCTGGATAAATTTCTGGAGAAATTCTTGATATAATTTCTGAAGGATGTCCAGGAGCGATTCCTTGATCAATTCCTAGAGAAATTGCTGGAGGAATTCCTGAAGAAATTCTTGGAGTATTTCCTGGAGGAGTTCCTTGATAAGTTTTTGGATAAAAGCCTGGAGCAATTTCTGGAGAAATTCTTGGAGGTTTTGAAAATTGCTGGAGGAACCCTTGAAGAAATTCCTGGAGAAATTTTTGCAACAATTACCGGATAAATTTCGGGGGGAATCTCTGGAGGAGATCTGGTAGAAATTTCTGAAAAAATCCCCTGAATAATTTCCGGAGGAATTTCTAGAGAAATTTCTTGAGGCATTCCTGGAGAAAACCACGAAGCAATTTATGAAGGAATCCCTGGGGGAATCCTTGGAGAAATTCGCGGAGAAACCTTTGGAAAATCCCTGAAAAAGTTCCTGGAGGAATTTTTAGTGGAACTCCTGAGGCAATTCCTGGAGGAAAATCTGGAGAATTCTTGAAAAAATCCAGAAGGTATTCCTAGAGACATTTATGGAAGAATTTCTGAAGGAATCCCTGAAGGATTTCCTGAAGATATTCCTGGAGGGATTGCTGACATAATTTATGTTGGAATTCCTTGAATGATTTCTGGTAAAATTCCTTCATGAATCGATGAAGTAATTCCTGTAGAAATCTCTGCAAGAATCCAAGAAGGAATCCCTGAAGGAATGCCTGGAAAAATTCCTGGAAGAATGCCTAGTAGAATTCCTGGTGGAATTCTTGGAGGATTTCCTGAAGTAATTCATGGAGAAATCTTTGGAGGAATTCCTGTATGAGTAGGGTAAGTGTGCCGATCGTTGTGGTAATAAGGTAAATTAATTCAAAAAAATATGATCGTGCCATCTAATGAACGATTTCAAAACGTTAGTCGGTAGTTTTCTATCCAAATTTGCTGGAAAAAATATGAAAACTATCGTTTCTCTCTGTTTTCGATCAATAATCGCATACCACAACAATAGGCACACTGTTCCTATTATGGAGGTAAAATTTAATTTCGGTTCCTATTGTTGCGGTATCCCATTGAAATCATATGGGATACCGCAACATTAGGAACACTACCGCAACAATAGGAACACAGCAGCCGAAATATTAAGGAAAATATTTTTTTAAACTAGGTTTTTGGGCAAAATTTAAGCACACAAAAAGTGCAATCTTATAAATTAAGCATAATACATCTATTAAAAATGCCTTTTGGTAACATTTCAGTCGAAAAAGTGCTCAAATGCCACTACCGCAACATTAGGTACTACCACAACGAAGGGAACAATTACCCTATCTGGAATTTTTTTTGGAGAGATCCGTTTTTTTGCAGGAATTCCTGGTGGAATTCTTGGAAGAATCCCGGTAGCCATTACTGGAGGAATCTTCTGAAAGATTCTTCAGGGGAAGTCCTGGAGAAATTTCTAGAAGAATTTCTAGCGGATTTTCTGGAGAAATCTCTAGTTGAATTCCTTGAGGAATTTTTAGACAAATCCCTGCAAGAATTCCCAGAGGAATCCATGGAAAAATTCCTGAAGAACTTCGTGGATGAGGCTATTGAGGAATTTGTAATGGAATATCAGAAATAATTCCTGAAGAAACAGCAAGATGGAATTCTTGGAATTATAGAGAAAAGAGTTCCTGAAGAAACTCCAGAAGGAATCCCGAAAGCGATTTCAAGAGGAATTAATGAGGGAATCCCTGAAACTGAACAGTTCCTGGAGAAGTACTGAATCAATTCCTGGCGGAGTTCCTTCAGAAATACAAGGAGGAATTCATGGAGGAATCATAAGAGGAGGAGAATCTTTGAAGGATTTTTTAAAACAAGTTGTTCCAGAAAGAATCACAGAAAGAATTCTCGAGTTAAGCCCTGTAAAAATTTTTAGAGGAATCCCTGGAGGATATCCTAAAAGAATGACTGTAGGGATTAACTGAGGAATCTCTAGAAATACTCCTGGAGAAATTTACAGAAGAATTCTTGGAGGAATTTCTGGAGGAATCTCCAGAGGCATTTCTGATGGAAACCCTGGATGAATTTTTAGGGGAGTTCTCCGAGGAATCCCTGGAATTATTCCTGAAAAAGAATCTCTGAAAAAAATCGTGGAGCAACCCCAGGAAGAAATTGCTGGTGGAATCCTTGGAGAAATCCTGAAGGAATTCTAAGAAGAGTTCGTGGAGGAACTCCTTCAGAAATCCCTGTAGCATTTCCTGAAGGAATCCCTGCAGGAGTTCCTGAAGAAACCCCAGGAGGAATCCTAGAAGCAATTCCAGGGATTCCCTTAACAGTCCCTGGAGAAGGTTTTGAATTTATTCCTGTAGGAGTTCCTGAAATAGAATTCCAAAACAAAAGAACTCATGAAGAAATTCTAAAAAGTGTTCTTGGGGGAATTTTCGGAGGAATTTTTAAAATAATCCCTAGAGTTGTTACTGAAAGAAACACAGAAGATATTCCCGGATGAATCCTTGGTGAAATTCTTGAGGAATCCAGGAAGCAATTCCATGAGGAATTTCTTAGGAAATCCCAGGAAAGCTTTCTGAACAAATTACTGGAAGATTCAAGTGTAGAATTAGCTTAGAGTTAAAATACACGTTAATAAAAACAAAAAAAAAAACAGGAAGAACTTCTGTAGGAAAAAAAAATTGAAGGAATCCATGTCTGCAATAATTTTTAGACGAATATTAATGTTGGAATCTTTGAATGGACTACCAAAATAATGAGTTGTACAATGTTTTAAGGATCTCCTGAATAATTTTTTATGTAATTTCTTGTTAGGGTTTCTGGAAGATATTCCTGCTGAAATACTTGGAACTATTCCAGATTAAAAAATCGGATCAATCTCTTGTGGAATTCTTGAAGAAATATATGGAGAAATCCCTGAAGAAATCTCTGAAGGAACCAGAGTTTTAAATTTTCATTTGCAATGAGTGAAATTCAACGTGAATTTAGAAAATTCTCAACTGAGGGATCAAAATAAAATTCATTTTGGTGAATGAATTTTTTCATCTATTCATTCATTTTTCTGTCACTGACAATTTTCTTTGAGAAATAAAACTGGACCGTTACTCCCGATTATACTTCCAATCACTTCAAAACTTGTGTATAGTCGTTAATTAGGATATTAATCATGTTCTCTATTTGTCCATTAAGCCGGGTTGTGCGTCTGTTAATAGAAATTAGACATTTTACGACGTGCGAAAAAATATTCGTGACAGAGAATTGAATGAAAAAAGAGAGGCATTCAGCTGACAATGAATGTGGCCAAACCAGTGAATCAAAATTCAACCATCGCGCAACAATAATGACAATGTCGCAATCTGCATTTGTTGCGACAATCCACCCAATGCGACATAAGTTTGTCCCAACTTTAACAGAATGGGATAAAGGTCGTGCAAAACGAGATTAGAGATTTTTAAGCCTTGCATTGTGATTTTCGAGCGGTAACTTCGAGTCGGTAAGCACTGCAACGCTACTGAAGATATATCATCAAGAAGTTTCGATTTTGGGTTAGTAATAATTGATTATTCTCGAGTTGAAAAGTACGCAACAAATTCAGCTTCCGTTTTGTCTGCAACCAAAATTTTGGAGATTATGTCATTATCTGTTACCAGTTGGGATAATGAGTTATCGCCGCGCCTTCTTTGTTGCTTGTTTTATGCCTCTTTTGTCTGACAATTCTCTTCACTGGGCCAAACACGAATGAAAAAATGAGAATGTCAATCTTCACTTTCAATCTTCGAATTTTTTATTCTCTGGAAGGAACTCTTACAGAAATATCTAAAATAATTTCTGTTGACATGACTTTGGGAATCCCTGGAGGAATCCTTGAAAATGCACTGGAACAATCACTGGAGGAACATCTGGTGGTGGTGAAACCCATAGAGGAATTCTTGCAGGAATTCCAGAAAGATTTCGTATGATAATCTCACAAAAAAAAAAACTGCTAGAAGAATCACAGAAGGAAACCTGAAATAATCCCAGAGAGAACTCCTGGAGGATTTCCAGATAGAACTCTTGGTAGAATTTCAGAAAGAGCTCTTGGAGAAATTGCAAAAGGAACTTCTCGTTGAATCTCAGAAAAAAAAAAACTCCTAAAGGAATCCCAGAAGGAACTCCCGTAGGTATCCCAGAAGAAATCTTATGAATACCTGCTTAAGGAATCCCAGAAGAAACTTCTGGAGTAATCAAAAAGGCAATGCTAGAAGTAACTCCTTGAAGAATTTCAGAAAGAACTTCTGGTAGAATTCCAGAAGAAACTTGTGGAGGAATCTCATAATGAGCTCCTAGAGAAATCTCAGCAGTAAGTCCTGCAATAATCCCAAAGATCATCCTAGAAGAAAGTACTGGAAGAATCCGAGAGTGAATCCTAGAAATAACTCATTGAGGAAACTCAGAAAGAATTACTGGAGATATTCTAACAGGCACTGCGGAAGGAAACTCATAAGAAATTTCTTGACAAATCCCAGAAAGAATTCCTGGGTGTTTCCCAATGGAAATCCTATCAATTTACCGATGCAGGAAACCCATAAGGATGTCCTGTAAGAATCTCAGGATAAACTCCTAGAGGAATCACAGAAGGAAACCTGGAGAAATCCCGAAGAGAACCCCTTGAAAAATCCCAGAGAGAACTTCTGAAGAAATTCCAGTGAAACTCTTGGAGAAATCTCAACTTCTCGTGAAATCTCAGAAAGAACTAGAAGAATCCATAAAGGAAGAAAGTAATTACAGATATAATACTAAAGTAACTCCTTAAGGCTTAAGGAATCCCAGGAGGAACTCCTGGTAAAATGCAAGAAGACACTCTCAGCGAAATTTCAGAGAAAAATTCTGGAGGAATCCCAAACGGAACTTGGGAAGATTCCTGAAAGAAATTCCTGGATAAGCTCCCAGGCAAAATCTTTGAAAAATCTTAGAGGTGTATCAGAAGGAACTCCTGGTGGAATCAACCCAGACGGAATCCTAAAACTGAGCCTAGAACTAACTCTGGGAGGAATCTAGAAGGAACCCTAGCGTAGGAATGGCATATGTTCCTCAGTGTGTGTGCAAGAGTGAGTGGTTTTAATATGAAAATGACCCGCACTGTGCACATTTTCTGAGCGTAATGTCATCCCTGCCCTAGAGGGAATTCTAGAAGGAACTTCTGAAGGGGTCACAAAAATAAATACCTAGAGAAATCCCAAAAGAAACTCCTGGAGGTATCCCAGAGAACATCCTAGAAATAACTCCTGAATGAATCCTAGAAGGATATCCTGGAGGAATCCAAGAATAAATCCTTGAAGAAACTCCTGCTGGAATCTCAGAAAGAGTTCCTTGTGAAATCCCAACTGACACTCCGGTAGGAATCCCAAAACATACATTTGGAGTATTATTAAAAGAAGGTATCCCAAGATATCATCATCCAGCTCCCGGAAAAATCCTATGAAGAACCTAGAGGTAACTTCTGGAGGAATCTTAGAAAGCATTCCAGAGGAAATCTCATCAGGTAGGAAGGAAGCTCTAGAAGGTTTATCTGAAGGAATCTTAGCCCTCCTTCTGCATTAGGGTCATTTTTGGAACAAACTGTACACTACATAAATCCCTATAAAAATCCCTGCCATCATTTCTGGTTGAAGCTCGTTCCTAGTGAAAACTATGAATTAGACAATCTTAATGTGAAACGGGACGCCGTGTTATTTTTCCTATCTTGCCTCTCTTTCTAACAATTTGCCTCGCGATTTTGAAGATGGTAATCTCGAGACCTATCGCACTGAAGATGCTGAAAACCAATCAGCATATGCACTGCAAGTGAGCATACACAATGATAGGTTTTTGTTGCAAAATATGAAGTAGAATCTGAGATTACCATCTTAGTAGCAACAGAGCAATGGCGGATATTTTCTCGACCGTCCCGTCCGCCCTTAAAGGAAACTTATGACTTTTTCACCGCACCAATGACCGCGCGGCGTTTCGTATCCAAAGATTCTGACAATACTCTTTTTGGAATGATCAGAGGACTTTCTTGCATAATGCCTTCGTCATTGGAAGATTCCTTTATGGATTTCTGAAGTGATGCATAGAATGTATTCAAAATATGAAACTGAGACGGCACTTACAACACGAATTTATTGAACAATTATTTTTCCATTTTAATATGAAATTCTTGAGAAATCTTAAATAGAGGAATATTTGAAAATGAAGATATTTTATTTATATTTTGTACCATTCACATTGATTGTTCCATATTCCTTTCAAAGTCTGAATACATATTAATATATTAATTTATTTTACAAACACCAATAGATGCCTGCGGTATATAATTCGTGCATGGTGGCCTCACAATTGGATCTTCAACGTGGAGCTCCATCGTCGATGTCATCAAAAGCCCATAGTGACAGAAATTAAGAAACGAAAGTGGAGGTGAGTCGGCAACACTCTACACACGGGAAGAAACGAAATCTGCAAACAAGCGTTAGATTGGAACCCAGCAGGACATCACAGCAGAGGCAGGCCCAGAGGCTCGTGGCAGCGCAACCTCACCAAAGAAATAAAGGAAGTCGACAGAAATTTGACCTGGCCACAGGTCAAAGCGATAGCAGGCAATCGCCCAGGGTGGAGATCTTTCAATTTGGCCCTCTACACCACCGTGGAAGGTCAGGACTGAAAGTAAGTAAATATACCTAATTTTCATCAACGAACTAATACCTCAGTTATAATGTGAGAATGCCAGTTTAATTATATGCAAGAATCCCATTTGTACGATATCCTCAAAAAAAAATCTAGTGTCATTCATCAGAATATCCGTGGGAAACATTATTTGGAATATTTTTGGAACGGATGATTTCCTTACAAAACAGGCACATAGATTACATTTGAAAAAATATTGTTTTAAGTAATATCTACAGAATTCAGGCCAAACATGTCTAAAGGTCCTATCTGCAGAAGAGAGGCTCTCTTTCGTTAATATCTCAGCTGTTTATTTAAATTATGATTATATCCTTGCATCGTTCCGTCAAATCAATCGTCATTTATATTTGTAAAGCAAAAGTAGTTGAAAAGTGCACCATTACATTGCAATAATTGAAAGAGAAAGTGAATAAAGAGAGCTTCTCAAATGCAGATAGGACCTATTGAAATGTTCGGCCTGGATTACTTGTTCAATATATTAATTATTTACTAATACTAATAATTACTAATGAATATTTGTATATTTCAGGTTGACGACGCATCTGTCTTCAAGCAGTACTTTATTCATTCCTGCCGTCGAAATGGTCGCCTCAGCTATTTTGTGTCCACAGAAATAATTAAAAAGTCAGTCAATTTGTTAATGATAACGAGATTGCTTAAATTCATAAGTAGGTAAATTAAATTTTATTACAAATCCAAGTAAAAATCAATACAATAACGAATAAAATAATGTTGGTTGTGGTACATGTTTTTTTCCTGTTTTTTCTCCTCAATGGGTGATTAAACTGTTTTCCATCCTCTTTCGCCTTGAATTTTGAATAGCTTTAAACACCTAGAGGTTTTTACAGCTACACGAAATTTTCGCCGAAAAAAGATGAAATTCATTTTAATCACCCATTGAGAAGCATTGGTACGCGTTTACATCGTTTTTCTCCATTACGTTGATAGCATTACATCATACCGAGTACGTCAAATTTATTACATCGAGCGAATTACGTCGTACTAGGTTATTACATCAATAGCCCGCGTGTACATCGGGCTGTGTAATATCACTCGATCGATGTAACGACCTGGTTGCAGCGATTTCGATGTAATATTCAACAACTTTTTTTGCTGTGTACGTCGGGCAAAGTGCGCTGTATAGAGGGCCAGATCCGCTGCCCAGCGCACTACGTCCGACGTAAGGTTTCGCGTATGGATTTGGAGAAAACTCGATTGTCACGTGTGGGGAATCTTCGGGTTTCAACCGCGACGACAATAGTAAGTTTAAATTTTTACCGTTTTTATCATTATTGTCGGGCCGCCACCAAACCGGACTTCGCACAATCAAGTCGCGACGCGACCCAACTCGCGACGTTTTTAAATCATGTCAAAGGTAGTGCGCATCCTTCCCGTTGTTGTCAGCAACACAGCGCACTAGATGCGAAACAGTTGCGACACTTGTGGACCAAGAAAATGGCAATTTTTGATTGAATGTCGGTCTTGATTCCAACCGGATAGACAATAAATGTATAGTATATTATATGTATAGTATATTTGTTATACTACGCCTAGTGTAAATTATCAACATTTTTGATAATTTACACTAGGCGTAGTATTATGTTTCCAGTTCAAAACCGAATTAGCGACATTTTTTCTTTGACTTCCGCTGCTTTTGCCTTGCGTTAAACACAATGTCGGAAGTGGGGCGCTGTATAGAGCACCAGGTGTACAATACAGCGCCCCACTTCCGACATTGTGTTTAACGCAAGGCAAAATCAGCGGAAGTCAAAGAAAAAATGTCGCTAATTCGGTTTTGATCTGGAAACATAATATAACAAATATACTTTTCTAAATTAAAACCTAAACTTAATCCGATTTCAGGCCAAACATTTCAATAGGTCCTATCTGCATTTGAGAGGCTCTCTGTGTTCACTTTCTCTTTCAATTACAGTAGACGTTCGATAACTGCAACATGTTTACGTTTCACTTAGCGAACGAAATTCGGTAACTGCAACGACTGATAGATGTCAACAAGTTGTCAAATGACAAAAAATAACCGTGAACGTGATCCGACTGTACATTTGGGCTAACATGGCGCACCGTTTTGACGTTTGTCGGTGCGATTACTGCAAATTTGTTGCACTTACCGGACTTGCAGTTAAAAAGCATTGCAGTTAAACCGTTTGCACCGACCGAACGTCTACTGTATTGCAATGTAATGGTA